>NW_026596057.1:9066908-9110324 GCF_907164565.1 Psammomys obesus | reverse complement strand
TATGTATGTATGTATGTATGTATGTATGTATGTATGTATGTATGTATAATTTTTCAAAGCATATTCATTAAAAACATTTATTTAGTCCTTCTAGTTATGCTGCATTAGTGGTTGCATTGTTATCCTTATTTCACATATACAGAATCAAGGGCTAGAAGCAACTAAGTATATCAAAAAGATCACATAACTAATAGATAAGAATGTACTTACACCTAGGTGTAGACACAAATTAGCTGCTTTACCACAGCCATCATATGTGTCATTACCAAACCTAGAAGCATCTTCTGTATTGACATATCTTTTTCCCACTGTGAAATATGTTTTATAATATTGTACTTGATCCCTAACTTTGTTATTTGTACACTGCCAAATACTTATGATCAAGAAGGTATAAATTTGAGTTCTTTTGTTTTTAGTTTTTTCCAGACAGTTTCTCTGTGTAATGCTGGTTGTCCTGGACTTCCTTTGTAGACCAGGCTGGCCTCTAATGCAGAGATCCGCCTGCCCCTCCCACCCCAAGTGCTGGGATTACAGGCATGTGCCACCATACCAAGGCTAAATGTGAATTCTTAAGGAAATGCTATTTTCCCTTTTAGTAGGTCCAAATGCTATAAAATATGGACATTCATATTTTTATCTTCAGTTTTTATTTTATGTTTGAGTATATGTATTATGTGCATTGTTCTGGTTCCTACAGAAGTCAGAAAAGGATTTCAGATCCTTCAGATGGTTGTGAGCTGTTTTATAGGTGCTAGGAACCAAACTCATGTTCTCTGCAAGAGCAACAGGTGCTCTTAACCTCTGAGCCATCTCTCCAACCCCTAGACATTAATATTTTTAGCAAGACAGATTTTTTTGGCATTGATACAGTTTGTTATATAATTACTAAATTGTACCTTTGAATTACTTTATGGAAAATTAAAAATAACTTTAATAATATTTAATGATGTTAAAACTAGGTCACCTGATACTTGAGCTTCTTCATTGATAAGTTCCTCTCCCCCCCCCCCACCCCTATATGCCATAGATCATTTAGAATTCTGCAGTGTCTTCAAGACTTTAAGGCTTTAATATGGAATTTGATGGGATCTAATTAGTCTGTTTTTCATATATGTATAAAGTGATGAGTCTCCCACAAAGTGAAGAACAAACTGTTAAGTGATCCCTGTTTGGTGACTGTCTCAGGTCAAGATGTTCCTTGGCAGAGTTTTCTGACCTGGTTTAGCTTTGGCTCTGATTATATTTATGCTCAGGAGTTAGGTATTCTTCAGGATAGGGTTCAGAAAGACTTCTCTTTCAGATTGGCCTATACTAGAACACTCAGATTTCAAAATCAGTATGCTTCCTAGGATGTAATTTAATATCTCTTGGTCAAAGCTGGATTTGAATTTTCTTTGGAGGTTAGAGTGTAAGAAGTTTTGTCAAATGTTTATATACAGAAACTGTTTTTACTTCAGAGTGTCTTAAGGTATTCCTTGCATATCCAGGCATGAAATTCATCAGTCTGCAGCAGTGTTGCCCTGCAGACCATGTTTGCTCTTTAACGTAGCGTCTTTATTTATTTGTTTATGTGAAATATACGTGTTAGTGTGTGTGCATGCAGGTGAAGGCCAGAGAAAGGCGTTGAGAATCTTTCCAGTATTACTATGACCTTTGTGTGTGGGGGTGTATGCATATCACAGCATGCATGTGGAGGTCAGAGGACAATTTGAAGGAATTGGTTCTCTTCTACTTTGTCATTCCCAGGGGTTTTACACAGGTTGTCAGGCTTGGTGACAAGGGTCTTTATCCCCTAAGCCATCATCTCTCAGCCTATCCACCTTTAATTTTTAAGATGGGGTCTCATTTTTTGTTTATTTGTTTGTTTTTGAGACAGGGTTTCTCTCTGTAGCTCTGGCTGTTCTGGAACTCACTCTGTAGACTAGGCTGGTCTGGGACTCAAGAAATTCGCCTTCCTCTGCCTTCCTGAGTGCTGGGATTAAATCCACCACCACCCAGCCCAAGACAGGGTCTCTTAGTCAGCTTGAAGCTCATTTATTATTAGCTGGACTGGCTGGCCGATAAGCTTCACAGTTCTGCCGTCTCATACCACCAGCTCATATGCCATATGCCTCTATGCCCTCAGGTTCTAGGGTACCTAAACTTAGGTTCTCATGCTTGCATGGCATTGAGTCATTTCCTCAAGCCCTATTCTGTCTGTATGTCTGTCTGCTTGCCTGCCTTTTTAAAAGATAAAATAAGACTCTGTCTCTGTCTCGTATGTGTGTTCCTGTAAGATGCAGGTACTCAGTACAGAAGAGGGTGTCAGATCCCCTTGAGTTGGAATTACCCAGTATGGGTTCTGAGAACCAAACCCAGATCACCTGGAATATCAACAAGGCTCTTAAGTGCTGATCATCCTTGCAGCCCCCTCTTCCAGTGTTTCTTAATGCATACAGGAATCTTGAAATGTGAACAAAGGAGCCATACCTGTTGGTATATTCCTATAATCCTAGCACTGGAGAGGCTGTCAGAAGGATAAGTTTGGGGTCTATCTAGGGTATATAGAATGTTTCAGGCCAGTTCAGACCAAAGGACTTAATTAAGTTTCTTTGAAAAATGTCTTATTTATAATCATGCAAAATGTGACTCCTTTTTGTGTAGTTCTAAAGCAGAATAAAAGTTGTCAATCAAATATGAGAGTAGAAGAACTATAGATGAGATACTTAACAAAGCCAGGTGTGATGATGCACGCCTTTGATCCTACCCCTAGGGAGGCAGAGGCAGGCGGATTGCTGTGATCTATAAAGTGAGTCCAGCATAGTCAAGGCTACACAGAGAAACTGTCTCGAAAAACAAACAAACAAACAACAAAAAAAGATTTAAGTAAGAAGAATAATAAAAAATAAAGAAATTACCTGCAACAACAACCCTTTACCCCCATGTTATCCTAGAGCAGCACCTCCCTGTCTGGTGCCTGTAGAATCTTGAGAATACCACTGAATATTATATATTGCCATATGTTAATCCTGATAATAAATTCACTGCAGAAATTTTTAAATACTTTTATAATGTTGAGAATAATAAAAAAATTATAGGAGTGTATAGTAGAGCAGAAAATAGAGGTAGGTTTTGTTTTATTTTGTTTTGCTTTGCTTTGAGATAGTATCCTGTAGTCAAGGTTGACCTCAAAAGCTGCTGTGTGACTAACTTCTCGTCCTTCTACCTCCACCTGATCCTTCTACCTCTACCTCCTAAGTCCTGGGATTACAGGTATGTTCCATGACCCTAGTTTTATGCATGCTAGGCAAGCAAGCATGCTGCTAGCTGAATCACATCCTCAACTACATAGACAGAAGCTGCTAGAACGTTCAAGTGAAAACTATCCAAGTGTTCTTTTTTTCCAATGATTTAAAATTTTTTTTATGTGTGCGTGTGCCTGAGGGTATGAATGGACAATACATGGGTGCAAGTGCCCATGGAGTCCAGAAGAAGGGATTGGATCCTCTGGAGCTGAAGTTAATAAGAACTGGGATGTGGGTTCTGGGATCTGAACTTGGGTCCTCTTCAAGAGAAGTGAGTACTCTTAACCTCTGAGCCATCTCTCTAGCTTTAGTGCTTATCTTTTACGACTTAACATTTTGGGGCTGGAGAGATGGATTGGCAGTTAAGAGCACTGGCTGTTCTTCCAAAGGTCCTGAGTTCAATTCCCAGCAACCACTTGGTGGCTTTCTGTAATGGATTTGATTCCGTCCTCTGCTGTGCATGAAAACAGTGTTCATATATGTAAAATTTAAAAAAAAAGGCTTACATTTTATAATCCCTCATCCTTAGAAGAAGAAATGGTGATAAATTTTTTTAAAGATCTTTAAACTATACCTGGTTCCCAATTCCATTCCATAAATATTATATTCCTTTCTTCATCCTGACAATACAATAATTTTAGGAATACTCATCTAGACTATTTGAGAACGTTTTAAGCATTATTATTCAAACTACATTTTAAAAATCTTTGTATAGGACTTAGAGAGATGACTCAGTGAGTGATTAAGAGTATTGGGAGGCAGAGGCAGGCAGAGCTGTGTGAGCTAGCGTTACAGGAGGTTGTGAAGCACCATGTGGGTGCTGCAGATCAAACCTGGGTCCTCTGGATGAGTGCACAGCCAGGTGTCTTAACTGCTGACATCTCTCCAGCCCCCAGTCTTTGACTTTTATTTTGCAATTTGTTGTTGGGTATCTGCTGTTAGCAACATGGCGTTGAGGGTGCCAGTGCAGGCACTGTGGCGTGGGGTATTGCTCTGTTATTCTCTGCCCAGTGACGTGAGCCTGACTGCTGCTCTGTGCTGGAGGGCTAGCCGACAAGCAGGCTCCTCAGAGCCTCCACTTTGCACCTGGGAATGCCTGGCTTGTTGACAGATGCGACCAGAACTTAGGCTTTATTTTGTTTTGTGTTTAAATGTTGGAATTGAGAATTTAAACTCAAGTCCTCATGGCAGCACAGCAAATACTCATACCCACTGAGCCATCCATCTCTCCAGCACCTTGAATTGAAACCTTTAAATGGATTTTAATTTATTATTACGATGATGATGATGATGATGATGATTTGAGATGGGGTCTCACTGTGTAGCTCTGGCTGTCCTAGAACTCACAATGTAGATTAGGCTGCCTCAAACTCACAGAGATCCACCTGCTTCTGCCTGGCTAGTGCTGGAATAAAGGTGTGTGTCATTACACCTGACAGTAGATTCTTTATTTAATTGGTTTCTATTTCATTTAAATAAGTTTCGGCTAAATACAATTTTAAATTTAGTTCCTTGGCTGTACCAGCATGTTTCAAAGGACTAGTAGCTATAGATAGCTAGTGGCTGCAGCTTTGAGCCAGGTGTAGCGGCACATGGCTTAGTGTCAGCACTCCAGAGGCAGAGGCAGACAAGTGAGTTCAAGGCCAGTTGAGTTGGGTCAACATGGGGAGTTCAGCCCCACCAGGACTGCATAGTGAGACCCTGTCTCCAAAAATAAAAGTTATGGGTTTTTCTTTTTTTTAGGAAATGCCATTTTATTATGTAGGTCTCGTGCTGATGAAAGTCTGCTCACTGGGGCTGGAGAGATGGCTTTGTGGTTTAAAAAAAGTCTCAGAGGACCCCAATTTGAGTCCCAGAATCCAGGTTGGTGCTTATAACTGCCTGTAATTCCAACTCTAGGGAATCTGCTACACCTTTTGGCCTCCTTGGACACCTGTACACATATGTGATACACACAGACAATTTTTAAAACTAAAAATGAATCTTTAAAAAAATGAACTTGCACTCCACCAAAGACCATGAACGGATATAACCTAGAACCTCTGCTCGGATGTGGCCCGCGGTAGCTCAGTAACCAATTGGTTTCCCATAGTGAGGGGAACAAGGACTATTTCTAACAGGAACTCAATGGCAGGCTCTTTGACCTCCCCACCCCCCAAGGGAGGAGCAGTACTGTTAGGCCACAGAGGAGGACATTGCATCCGTTCCTGAAGATACCTGATAAAACAGGGTCAGATGAAAGGGGAGGAGGTCCTCTTCTGTCAGTTGACTTGGAAAGGGGCAGGGAGGAGATGAGGGAGGGAGGGTGTGATTTGGGAGGGAATGAGAGAGCGGGATACAGCTGGGATACAGAGTTAACAAAATGTAACTAATAAGAAAAATAAAATTAAGAAAAAAATGAACTTGCTCATAAAATCAGAAAAAAGAAACCCTTTACTTGTTACCAGTAGAAAAAAAAATTGATATTTTTTGATGTATGAAAGTCATTAGGACAAAAATAATGTGTTTAAGTGTTTTTAAATACATGTAAGAATAACTGGCATCTATTTTTAGTGTCAAAAGAACAGATAATACTTGATGTATGTATGTGTACACATATATACTTATTTCTTTTAAACTTTATTATAATAAATAGTAGGAATTAAAAAAAAATCACACACCAGACCCAACTCAATGAATTTCTACTGAGTTATTAAGTTAAAAAAGTCTTTGTATAGTTTAGGAATAACTGTGTTTGGAGAAGTAATGGTCAGGAATGAAGTAATTTTTACTATTGCCATTCTCATATTTTTCCCATTTCAGGTTTTTGTTTATTTGATGTTTGGTTGTTCCCCCCCAAAACAAACAAACAAACAAACAAACAAACAAACCAGGATTTCTCTATGTAGTCTTGGTTGTCCTGGACTCACTTTGTAGACTAGGCTGGCCTTGAACTCACAG
Source organism: Psammomys obesus (assembly GCF_907164565.1). Classification (NCBI taxonomy): domain Eukaryota; kingdom Metazoa; phylum Chordata; class Mammalia; order Rodentia; family Muridae; genus Psammomys; species Psammomys obesus. The sequence goes on along the minus strand of NW_026596057.1, from coordinate 9,104,100 downwards.
AGATTTGCCTGTCTTTGCCTCCCAGAGTGCTAGGATCACAGGTGTGCACCACTGTGCTTGGCTTTTCACATTGGATTTTATACTTTAAGTAGCAAATATATTTCATGTGCTTATCCACCAGCAAAACAAATGAACAACAACAACAAAATCCATGACAGAACTTGAAAAACAATTAACTCTGTAGTTCTTTCATAATTCATGTTCATTGCCTACATTAATCCTTTCCCATTATTTAATATTTAGCCTTGTTATGTTCTCTACATGTTATGCTGTACCTACATGTATATTTATTTACATGTCATATAGTATGTTAATTATATTAATATATTATTATGTATTATTGGCTAGATCCTACATGAGGGAGAACATGAATTATTTTTCTTTCCAAGATTATGTGATCTTGTTTAATATTAAATATCCTAATTTATCCATTTCCCAATATTTTGGAGAGGGAATTTCTAGACAGGGTATCTCTCTGTAGCTCTGGCTGTCCTGGAACTCACTCTGTAGACCAGAGTGACCTCAAACTCAGAAAGATCTACCTGCCTCTACTTTCTGAATGCTAGGACCAAAGGTGTGTGCTACCACACCTGGCAAATTTTGAGTAGAATTTTTTGTACAAGGTGAAAGATGAGAACCTAAATTTATTCTTCTGACAGCAGAAAATCCAGTTTTACCAACACCATTTGAACAGACTATATTTTCTAGTATATGTTTTTGCCTCCTTTGTAAAAAATTTAGGGGATGACTTATGACTACAAAACTCTGGAGTATAATTTCAGGTTGAATATTCTAATGTCTCTAACAGTGTTCTTTTTTCTTTTTAGTTATTCATGGACTTTAATGGTTTCATATGTATTCTTGAATTGTTTTTGCTATTCTTATCAAAACATCTTATCAAAACTTATCAAAACATCATTTTGATAGATTTTATATTAACTCTAACTTTGGTAGTATAACCATTTCCACAATATTAGTTCTGCCAATTTAGGAGCATGGAATGTATTTCTCTTGTCTAGTATCTTCTGTGAATTTCTCTTTCAGCATCTTGAAGTTTGTTATAGGGAGGGGCCCTTTCACCTCTTTGGTTAGATATATTCCTAAATACTTAATTTTTTTCTGGCATTATCAAAATATATCAAAAGATATCAAAATATCTTTTCTGACTTCTTTCTTCGAGAGTACACTGTTGGTATACATGAAGGCTACTTTGCTTTTTTACATTGATTTTGTATCCTACATCTTTACTGTTAATATTTTGTTAGTCTGAGAGTTTTCTAATAGACCCAATAAGATCTTTTAAGTAAAGAACTATCTCATGTGCAAATAGGGATAGTTTGGCTTCTTCCTATTATCCATTTTATGTCATTCTCTTGTCTAATTGCTATAACTAAGACTTGGGCACTATATCAAATAAGAAAAAAGAGAGTGGACAACCCTGTCTCGTTCTCGATTTTAGAAGAAATGTTCTCAGTTCCTCTGTAATACTTTTCGTTTTATTTTGAGATCATTTGTCCCCTTGTAGCCCAGGCTGGCAAGGACACATAATTCTCTTGTTTCAGCTTCTTAAGTACTTGCATTACGGGTGTGTGCCATCAGGACTAACTCACTGTTCTCCTCAACACACACACCTATATTTTTTATATTTGGCATGTATGTTTGCATGTGTATTATGGTGCATGTGTGGAGGTCTAGGACAACTTGGGGAGTTAATCCTCTTTTTCATGTGAGTTCAAGGGACTGAACTCAGGTTGTCAGACTTGAGGGCAAGTTCTTTTAACTTGATAAGCCATTGTGCTAGTCCTGAAACTCAAAATGGAGCCCAGGCTGGGCAGAGCCAAGGTTGAGGCTAGAGTATTATTGGCAGTTAAGAGAACTGGCTTCTCTTCAAGAATACCTGGGTTCAGTTCCCAGCATCTACATGGAGGCTCACAACCATCTATAACTCTAGTTTCAGTGGATTGTACACTTCCTTTTGGCCTCTTTGAGTACCACACACACTCATGGTGCACATAGGTACCTGCAAGCAAAACGCTTATATAACAGTAAATAAATCCGTTCTTGACTGCTGGAGGCGGCAGGTTCCTAGATCCCCAGCTGTGCCATGGCAGACAACTACCCTGCCTGCCATCCTCCTTCTTCAGCCATGTGGGTGTGGGAGACTGTGGCTTGCCTGCATCTGCCAGTTATACAGTGTTGGAAGAGGACATTGTTGGAGACTGTGCCCATGGAAAGCTCTCAGTGGTGTATAGATTTTTCATACAGCTTGGACAGTTTTATCAGTCTTGGCCGGACAAGTCTACCCCTTACACAGTTATCTGGTGGGTTCTGACGCTGGGCCTGAGTTCTGCATGATTTGAGTTTACCTGTTACAGGGTTGGTACATTGTAACCTATACCTTGGGAATTTACCACCTAAACCTTTTCATAGCTTCCTTTCTCTGGAGGATATTCCTTGATGGATGACTTAGATAATAGCTCTTAATTACCAACCAAACAGAATGAGGAATTTTGTACCTTCATTTGAAGGCTTCCAGAATTCAAATTTTGGTGTGCAGCTACAAAGGCATTCTTGTGATTATGGTCTGTACCTTCTTCGAGACTTTTACTATCCTAGGGTTCATCATGCTTTTCTGTATCACAATAAAGAGGCAAAGTTCAAGGTTAACACAGAAAGAGGAGATACATAGGGAAGGATGATATATGCTAGTTAGAAGCTGGACTGAATCTGTCATACATATTCCAAGAATAGTTTTGAGCCATTGTAACAGTGCCCTTTTCAAATAGTTGATTATGAGGAAGTTGAATTTTCTTTTTAAGAGAAGCCTGAATGATTTGTACCTAGATAGCAGGTTCTTGAAGAAACTGGTATTTAAACCAAATTGCATTGATTTCTTTTTCTGTAATGTTCATGTGTTTGAAATGAACAAAATTGTAGTAAACCATAAGCTGGGAGGCCAGGCTGATAGCATCCCAAGAGAGTGGGAGGGAGACAATGCAGCCCTGGGGAGCTGCCTTCCTGACCATGATGAGGCCACTCCTCTGTGCTAGGGGTACATGCCAGCTTGCTTCCTGAATGTGAAAAAATATATATATAACACTTTGAGGGTACTTTTCATATAGCACTGTGGGGTTCTCATGCCAGTTTCTGAAGCTTATCTCTCTAGAGATGTTTTTCAAGTTGGCCTCCATCGTAATGACTCCAAACTGTGTTCTTAACTACTGTAATTGATTTTGAGGGCCTGGAATTATAAAGATATATTAATTATATTTTAATCATTTGAAAAATCCTTTTTTTTTTTTTTTTTTTTTAAGATTGAAGACAGATCAGTTAATAGGCTGCTAAATTCAGGGCGGAGAATTTCAGGGATGTAGCAGTTCCTGGGGCACTGGGCATAGTAAATATTCAAGTTCTTGCTGGTTTTTTTTTTTTTTTTCTTTTTATGAATAAGAGTTTCTCTCAACTATGATTGGATGGGAAAGTGATGGGAAAGGATGTTGATGTAAGAGATAATGTCCCCTCCCTTCTCCTAACAAAGAAAAAATGAATTAAGTAGGAGAGGAATGATTATCAGATAGTGTACATTGATAGGCTGGCTAGTGTTATCAGCAAAGAAAAAAAATTGTTCAAAATAAGGAAAATGGCTGGATGTGTTAATACATGGCCTGTCTTCCCAGCAGTTGGGATGTGGAGGCAGAAGGATCAGAAGTTCAAGGTCAGCCAGAGCTACTAGAGAGCCTATCTTAAATAGCCAAATAAAGAAGAATATATGTTAATTTCCATACAGCTTTTAAATGTTAAAATGCCACAGCATATTGCCTTTGCTTCAGTTTCCTTATGTATAAAATACAATAATGCTTTTAGGGTAATTGTAAGAATTAAATTAGATAGTGCATGTAATATAAATATATTCCTTCCTTTCTTTCTTTTTGATTTTTTTTTTTTCAAGACAGTTTCTGTATGTAGCCTTGGCGGTCCTGGAACTCACCCTGTAGGCCAGCCTGTCCTCAAACTCAAAGATCTACTTTCCTCTGCCTCCCTAGTGCTAGGATTAAAGGTGCCCAGCCTTAGAGTTACTCTTTACACAGAGAAAGTACTCATCTATCTTTTGTTACTGTTTTGAGACAAGGTGTCTTGTAGCTTATGCTGGCCTTTACTCAGTATGGAACTAAAGATTATTTTGAACTCCAGATCCTTCTGCTTCTACATTTTAAGTGCTTGAATTATAGGCAAGTGCCACCACACCTATTGAAGAGCCTCTGTACTTACGAAACTTAGGTTTTAGTAGTAGTGATTATATAGGATAAGTTAGACAGGGCAGTGGTGTAGCTTGTTGTTCAGTGAGGTGGAGTAGCAGGAAGGAGGGGATTGAGGTAAGGAAACTTATTTTTCTTGATTTCAGAGGATGTTGGGGATTGAACCTAAAGCATCATGTGTGTAAGTGGTCTACTATTAAGCTATACTCATAGTCTTTAAGATACTGTTTTAAGAGGTTTTGCTTCTTGACATTCCAAAAGCAGGAAATTGGAAATTATCCAGGCTTGTCTCCTACTCATGAAGATCCCTCTGCGTATGCTTCCCCAATGATGAGATTAAAGGTGTGTGCCACTACACCCAGCCCAGGATGAATTTGGACTTTTTTTTTTTTTTTTTTTTTTTTGAGACAAGGTTTCTCTGTGTAGCCCTGGCTGACCTAGAACTTGCTCAGTAGACTAAGCTGGCCTCGAACTCTGATATCAACCTACCTCTGCCTCCTAGGTGTACACCACCACCTCCCAGCTTGATTCTAGACATTTTCTTTTCAGATTATTCATTGATGTTGCATAGAAACAGTTTGTTTTTCAATATTGATTTTGAACTTTACACTGTGTCAAATTATTAGTTCTTATTTTTTGGAGGGTAATGGCATCTGTGAGAAGAGAGATTTAGTTCTATTCCTCATGGCTGCCTTTTATTTCGTTTTTATAGCTCTTGAGTTTTAAAAAGTACATTATATGGCAGTGGTGAAAGCAGGCATCCTTAGTGATTTCTAATTCATTTTCAAATGTTTATTTATCTCTATGAGTATGGCCATATTTGCCTGCCTGTATGACTGGATAGCATACATGTAGAACCAACAGAGGAGGGACCCTCCAGGACTGTCGTTACAGATGGCTGTGAGTCATCATGTGGTTGCTGGGAATTGAATCCAGGTCCATTTGGAAGAACAGTCAGTGCTCTAAACTGCTGAGCCATCTCTCCAGCCCCTGGTTCCTAATCTTAAAGGGGATTCTTTAATCTTTCCTTTTGAGTATGATGTTGAATGAATTTTTTATAATAAAAATTGAGGGAATTCATTTCTTTTGATAGGTTGTCTTTTTTATTATAAAAGATCGTTGAATTTTGTCAAATTTATGTCCTATTTTTATTGAAACGATTGTTGTTTTTTGTTGGTTATTCTGTTGTTATATTGTGTTATTGTGGTGTATGTGTTGCTTTTTGTTTATTTAACTTTGCATTTCAGGATAAATCCAATTTGGGCATAGTAGATATTTAAAATATATTTTTCTTGATCCTGTTGTTTTTAAACATATATCCATATTCAAAAGAGATACTGGCATAGGTTTTTTTTTCCCCCTTGTAATTTCTGTAGTTCATTATGTATCAGGATAATACTGGTCTGTGAGAATGAGCTGGATAGTGTACCTTCTAATTTCTTTTTAAGTTTATGAAGAATTAGTGTTCTAAATTTTGATAAAATTTGTCAGTGACTTCATCTGCTTCTGAGGTTTTACATGTGTGTGTGCGTGTGTGTGTGTGTGTGTGTAGTGGGTAGTTTTGTTTTGTTTGAGTATCCCTCTAACTGGGATTGGGCTGGAGCCCATTAATGTATGTAGTACAGGCAGTCCCTGAATTCATGGTAATCTTCCTGTCTCAAGTGGTTGGTCCCACACCCAGCTGGGGAGTGTTGTGGTTGTTAATTCACTCTCCAGCTGCTAAAGGTCCTCAGATTGCATGTTTCTTCCCTGTTCTGTTATTGTAAGGTTAGTAATAATGCTTTCTGTTACATTTCTGATTCTACTAATCTGTACAGCCTCTCGATTTTCTTGGTTAGTGTGTCTTTAAAAGTTTGTCAACTTCTCATTTTTTAAGATTTATTTATTTTTACCTCAGTTCAAAGGAAGCCCATTGGCTGCTCAGTTTCCAAGTGGGTGCCCTATTGAGGGGTACAGGGGCTGTCTCTGACATGAACTCAGTGGCAGGCTGTCTGATCACCTCTCCGGGGGGGGGGGGGGGGGCGGCCTTGCCAGGCCACAGAGGAAAATGATACAGCCAGCCTTGATGAGGCCTGATAGGCTAGAGGAGGAAGTCCTCCCCTATCAGGGGACTAGGGAAAGGGCATACATAGAGGGAGAAGAGGGAGGGTGGGTGGATCTGGGAGGAGACAAGGGAGGGGGTTGCAGCGGGGATACAAAGTGAAAAAATTGTAATAAATAAATGTATAAGTAAAATTAAAAATTTCAAAAAGATTTATATGTGTGAATGTTCTAGCCTCACGCCAGAAGAGGGCATCAGATCACATTATTGATGATTGTGAGCCACCATGTGGTTGCTGGGAATCAAACTCAGGACCTCTGGAAGAGTAGGCAGTGCTCTTAACCTCTGAGCCATCTCTCCAACTTATTCTTTTTTTTGCTTGTTCTTGAGACAAGGTGTCACACTGAAGCCCAAAATGGCCTGGAGTTCATTATGTAGCCCAGGCTAGCCTCAGATTTACAGCAGTCCTTTATACTCAGCCTACCATATGTTAAGGATTGTAAGTCTGAGCCTTCTCTTTCTTGTTTCTTCCCACTTGCCCTCCTTACTTATATGATAGAATTGTTTCACGAGGTTAGGACTGGTGACCTACCATTCATGGGACATTGTTTCAAAAATAGGAAGGTTGGAAATGTAGCTCAGTTGAGGGGGACTTGTCAGGTATGTGAAAGGCTCTGTATTCAATATCCAGAACTGAAAAAAGGAGGAAGGAAAAGGGCAAGAGAGGTTTCCCCCTTAAAGTTGCCATCTGGTGATATGAGGAAAAAGTACTCAAAAATGATTCTTTATGCTTCTGTCACAGGTAGTCAGTGTGCTTTTGACAACAAGAACAAAAAGTAGTTCTTCAGCAGAGGCGCATGCCTTAGTCCCAGCACTTGGGAGCCACAAGTGGGCAAATCTCTGTGAGTTCCAGGACAGCCTAGTCTACAGAGAGAGAGTACCAGGCCTGCCAGGACCCCACAGAGAAACTCTGTCTCAAAAAAACAAAACAAAACAGAAAAGAAAAGCAGGTTAATTAGAGATGAGTTGGTTTTAGACATAGGAAGGGTCAAACCCCTTCTGTACCTTGCTTTGTAATATGTATACTATAGTCCTGGTATTCAAGAGCTACCTGCACTTAAGATGCTGTTTTCATAGTTGGCAGAACCTAGTTGGTAGTAGAAAGCATAAAAATAGACTAAACCACTGAAGAAAATTTAGAAAAGAGAATTGAAATTTTGATGATCAATCCAATGTCGGAAAGAGAAGAAACACCAGAGTCAAGTTGCCTTGGCATTCAATATCTTCTTAGACAGGGTTTTGAATTAGAGCCAGAAATGGGTAGCATTTGTAGTACAGAAAGAGTTAAAATAAGAATTGAAGAGTAATAATGATTTTACAAGAAAAGTTCTTTATGTGTTAAAGAGTTGTTACAATTAGTAGTTAAAGTAGGTAGTATGCTAGTTTGAACATGGACAGTGAAAAGACAAATGGCAGAGCCTAGATTGGCAGAGATTGAAGGAGGGTTTTGTTTTAGGCTGAGACAAAGTTTCAGTATGCAGTGCTGGCTGGGCTGGAAATCACAGACATCACCTGCCTCTGTCTCCCCAGTGCAGGGATGAAATTGCCCAAGGACATTTTTCTTTTCTTTTTTTTTTTTTCTTTTTTCTCCCCCTAAAATAAGAAACAAAGGTTGGAGACATCTCTCCCCCACCCTCCCCAGTTCTGAGCAGTCATTTATACACACTGTTAGGCAAGAATAAAGAGGGACAAATTGAAGAAACACCACAGAATTAAAAGCTGGTGTTCATCAACTCGAAAAATGAACTGGCTGTAATTAGATTTTTTTTTCATTGTATATATTTGTCTCTACTTTCAAAGTTATTATTTGCCAATCAGATTTGTTGTGAGTAAAAATAACTTTTGACAGTGGAGGGCTCAAAAACAAAAACCTAATTGAATCAGCCCGTTTAGCTTTTTCCCCTAAGGGGTCTGATAAACCAAGTTCTGGCTTCCAGGCTTTTTCTCTTCATGTAGGTCTCAGGTAGTTGTACATGTATAGAAACATTAGCATATGGAATTACATGTAGTGTGTTGTGTGCTGTAAGTAGAACTCAATCCATATATTTTATGAAATATTTTTATAGTCACAATTGTGTCTCCTCAAAAGGGGCTCATTACTAAAACTTATAGTCTTCAAATCTTAGACTATAATTTTCCCTGTAAGTTACTGATGCTCCACTGGCAATTATGACACAGAGTGTAATACTAACCCTTTGTTTTTCTTTGTGTTACTACTTACTTAGCTTTTCAGGGTAGTTACAAATTTTCTCATCTCTGATGTGGTCCCTTCATAAAGCTGGTTGCAATAGAAATGTTCCAGAAAAGGGGCAAATTAGGTTAAGGTCAAGAATAATGATTCTTAAAAAGTTATCACGTGGGGTAGTATGAGAAATGATCTAAGAATTTTTTCTTTTACATATAATAAGGTTTTGTTTGGTTTAATAGTTTTCTAAAAGACAGCCTAAATCTAACCTACCTAACACCTGTGTTTTAATCCAGCTCAACAGTTAATTAGCCATAGGCTGAGAAAGCTGCCCACCATCAAGTGTTTATCATCTATAAACAGGTATACTTATATCAAGAGAAGAATTCTTTTACAACAGATACTTATGAATTTTAGTTTCTATTTTTCTTTGAATCAGGGACATATAAAATAAACCCATAATTTTGTGGTAAGAGATGGTAATATGGTTGTGTTATAGTTAACATTTTACAACAGTATAATTTAGCTGTTCAGTAGGGCTGTTGATGTGCTCATAGAAAAACCTGACCAGTGGACATCTTAAATTTTTAAATAAACTTTTGATAAAGAAAAAAAAAACCTTTAATGATTTTAGCAGGTTTATTGTCTAAAATTTACAGAAAATAAAGTTCACTTAAGTGTAGAATTAGCTGGTTTTAATTTATAGAGCTGTGCAACTGTCACAATCATCTGGTTTGAGATTTCTCATCATTAACAAAAATTTCCTAATGTTAACCAACTACTATTAAGTTCCATCTCTTTCCTGCGCACTGGAGCACGTCTATAATCCCAGCACTTGGGAAGGCAGAGGCAGGGGGATCTCTGAGTTCGAGGTCAGCCTGATCTACAAAATGAGTCCGGGATAGCCAAGGCTACACAGAGAAACCCTGTGTCAACATCTCCCTCCCCCCAAAAAAAAGTTTCACTTGTAAGGTAACACACATTATAGAGCTGGACATAGTGGTGCACACCTGTAATCCCACCAGGGAGTCAGAGGTGGGTGGATCTTTGTGAGGATCTTTGTTTGAGGTCATCCTGGTCTACAAAGTGAGTTCAGGACAGGCAAGGCTACACAGAAAAACCATGTCTCAAAAAACAAAGCCAAACAAAACAAAAATAACTACTTAGAAGTTTGGCCTCCCTGAATCATAGTCCTGCCATTTACTCTGAGTACCTCATTATATGAAGCCTTCTAAATTTTTAAATTGGGTAATAACTTTATTACAGAATTGAGAGCATTTCATTGCAATCCTGTTATCCTTGAAGGATACCTTTTAAGACCCCCAGCAGATGCCTTAAATTGTAGGTAGTGCTGTTCAATGGATAGTGGCTAGTATACAACCTGTCTACATAATTCATGCCCTGATACCTCCTTTGCATCACCAATTTTATACTTTAGGGCCATTTATTGAGAGGTTACTCAACACAAATGGGTACAAGATGAGTTCCAGACTAGTGAGGGCTACATATTCAGTCTCTGTGTCAGCCCCTTGCCCAACATCAAGTGTTTATCATTATAAGTAGCTATAATGATGCCTCAGAAGAACTAGTTTAGAACAGGTATTTGATAAATTTTAAGTTTGATGTTTCTCTGAATCGGGTATCTTGACAACCAAGGTGGCTGTTAAGTAACAAACAGGTAGCATATGTAGTGTAGATCAACATAGTAAACAAGGATTCCAATTATACTCTATTCTGAATAATATGATGAAATATCGTGCCATCTGGGAGGTGAGTCATTCCTTTGTCCAAGAATCAGGATGTTGGTTGGTATTTTAATAATATTATTTCATGTGTTTACTTCTAGCCCAAGTAAGAAGACTGTTTATTACATTCATTAAACCATATATCCTGTGGTGTATGTGTGTGTTAAATATGGTGTGAACAGCTATTTGATAAGCTTGAATATTTTTTTAAAAATGTGGTTGGAGAAAGAAAAACAATGAAGAAGTAGAAATTCTTGGATCAGTTTCTACAATTAGCTCAAACTTTGAGTCTCCAAAAAATATCTAAAAATCTGCACTTTGTAGTTTATAGTTCTTGCAATAGAGTATCAAAGAGTGGCTTACAAGGGTTTTTTTTAAAGAAAATTTAACTAGGGAGAGAATATGAATAAATATGGTTTATGAGTGCAGGTACATGTGCATTTGAGCTTTGGGGTCACAGGAGAACTTAAGGTAGCCTCCTCTATCACTTGCTGCCTTATTCTTTTGAGATAGGGTCTCTTGTTGAGCCAGGAGCTAGGCTGGTGACCAGCAAGCACCATCTCTTCTATCTCCACTTTATTCATGTATGTGTATGTGAGCACACATGTGTGTAGTTGCCCATAGAGTCCAGAAGAGGGTGTCGGGTCCCTGAAATTGGAATTACATGTTGTGAGCCATCCTACTTGAGTACTGAGAATCAAATTCAGGTCCTCTGGAAGAGCAGCAAGTGCTCTTAACTTGTGAACTATCTCTCTAGGCACACTGTTGTAATATTTATGAGTAGTGAACTATATAATGTTTATTATTAGCCCAATAATTATTGCAGGGGTATTATTTGACCCGCTATCTAAAAGTAATAAGACTCAGTCAACTGTTAGATTTTATAATTGCCTTATTACCTTGGGCCAGGCAGATATTTTTACCTACTTTATCTCAATAACCTCACCATCCATCTCCCAGCCCTCATCCAATGCCATCCACCTATATGGGCTACCTTCCATTCATAATCCCAAGGTACATGCTTGTATTCTTCATCTGGGCCTTTTCTCGCCATTGTTGGAGTCCGTCCTCCCAGCCCTCATGGTTTTTTTCTCCATGTTAACCCTTCCTGGCATCCTTCCTCCTCTCTTCCAGGTCTCCTGTCCTCTAAAGCCTGGGAACCTTAGCCATGCCCACCCCATACTGCCCTGCCCAGGTCTAGGCCTTTAATCAACCAACCAGGTATAATGTTTTAGGCAGTTTTACAAAACAAGAATAGGTATATCAGGGCAGTAACCAGATCTTGAGGGCCTATAATTAGCATCAAAATAAAGCATCCGAGCAACCCCCAACAACACAACCTCAAAGCTTTTTAATTGATGTAATTCAATTTCTATTTTTGTTTTTGAGTCCTGAATTGTTTAGGGTGTCCTTAACAACAAAAAAACCAGCCCATTCCAACATCCTGACATGTTTCCTCTGTGCTTTCTTCTAGCAGTTCATAATACATTTTTATTTAGTTCTTGTAACTGGTGAGAAAGAGGAATCTGTTTTCATTCTTCATATGATGTCCAATTTTCTCAGCATCATTTATTGAAAAAGCTGTCCTTTCTCTATTAGCACCTTGATCAAATATCAGTTGGCTGTAGATGCATGAAATTCCTCTACTCCTTACCAAGTAAGCAAATACCCTGAGAGAGAGTGTCTTGTGTTATTTGATCTTTGCTAATTCTTTTGTGTGACCACTCTCTTTTTTAAATTAAAAAAATATTTATATGTGTGTGGGGTGTTTTGTCTTCATTTATGATTGTGTACTGTATGCGTGCCTGGTGCTAATGGGGACCAGAAGATGTCAACTTTCCTGTATCTAGAATTATAGCCTTTTGTGAGCCACCATGTAGGTGAGGTCTTCTGGAAGGACAGCAAGTGTCCTCAGCACCGCCACCCCTTTTAAATGTGGAGTGTGTGTTGTGGTGTACTAGTGGAAACAAGATAACAACTTGTAGAAATCTTTTTTTGTGGGTTTCAGGGATTGAACTTAGGTTCTCAAATTTTGATGGCAAATGCCTATACTTACCGACCTAGCTCACCGTCTTTTAACCTTTCTTGTAGTCTACTATATTTTGGCTTTACCTTTTCTTTGGTCTTTCACTAATTTTACAATCACTCTCAGAAATCTGTGGTTATGCCTTTTCCTTTACCTAAAATATTAGGAATTATTTTTACCATATCTTTTAATTTTCATTGTAAATATTACTTTAGTACATAACATCCCACACATCCTTGTCTGAATTTGATACAGTTCCATCTTGTATATGTAACATCCATTCATAGATGTACCACAATTTGCATAGTTTAACTTTGTGATTGTTTATATATGCAGCAAGAGACATGTAGAGATGTGACTTAATTTGATTGCCACTGTAATCCGTAGAACAAAAGAGCCAAACTAAAAATGCATCTTTAAAAATAAAGAAAGACCATATCTCCTTATGTAGTCCTGGCTGGCCTCAAACTTAAAGAGAGATCTACCTACCTCTGCCTTCCAGTACTGAGATTAAAGAGTTAGCCACCATGTTAAGCATAAATGTTTAGTTTTACTGAAAGGGAAGATTTATAGCAATTTATTTTTAAAAGAATATCTTTAAGATCTATTATTTGACAGTTTTATATACTTAATTAACACAATATGTTTCCATCCTATCCACCCCCAACACTTTGGGATTTGAGCCAGACTGTCTTGGTTAATTGCTAACTCTTAATGAATGTATGTATGTATGTATGTATGTATGTATGTATGTATGTATATGTGTGTGTGTATATATATATATATATATAAAACCTTCCTAAATTTCTAATTTCTCTTATCAAGTGGAATGACAATAGTGCATACTTTTTATAATTTGCTCTCTGTGAAGCATCTAGTACAGTTTGGCACTTGGCTGCATAAATGATAAAAAAAATAAGTGATGTGTTATCAGGTGAATTGTGTTTGGGATTTGTGGAGTGTTAAAGCATTTAAAGCACTGTTGTCTACAAAACCCATAGTAGCAAAAAGGCAGAAACTATTTGTATAGAATATCTGTATAGGATCTGATTTCCCCATGCCCCTGAGACAGGGTTTCCTGTGTAGCCTTGCCTGTCCTGGACTTGCTTTATAGAACAGTTCTATCTCTGCCTTCCTGAGCACTGGGATCAAAGGCATGTGCCACCATGCCTTACAGGATCAGATTCTCAAAAAAGATAATATAGATGATACTTTATTAATTAACCAACTTTAGCAAACATTTTATTATTACATTTATTTATTTGTGTGTAAATGTATAAGGTCAGGACAACTTCTTCCACCCTGTGGGTCCTGGAAATTGAAGTCAGATTGTCAGACCTGGTGGGAAATGCTGGGCCATTGCACTGGCTCAGTATTTCTAGAGCCGGGCATGGTGGCATATGTCTTTAATTCTAGCAGAGGCAGGTAGAGATCTGTGAGTTTGAGGCTAACCTAGTCTACAGAGAGCGTTCTGGGACAGTTAGGGCTACACAGAGAAACTATCTCAAAAAACCAAAAGAAGAAGAAGAGAGAGAAGTAGGTGAGGGGAGGAAAGAAAGAAATGGGATGTTATTAGTTTTCTTAAAAAGGAATGTGAGGTCCTGACATTGTGACCGTTAATCTCACCATTAGGGAGACACAGGCAGGCAGATCTCTGAGTTTGAGATCATTCTTCTCTACCTAGCGTGTTCCAGGTCAGCCAAAACTACATGGAGAAACTTGCAAAAACAATAAAAAAAAGTGCTATGACTGTGTGGGTGTCTTTAAGTGAGGTCCTAATTCTAACCTATAGCCTTCAAAGGTTACACTTTTGATCAAGCTAATTTATCTTTCTGGGAAATATGTCTGCCCTAAAATGGTAGATGGGACTGACTGTATAAAAGCTATAAAATCATAGCTTTGATTTTATAAAAATGTAAAAAGATAGATTATTGTGACATAAAGCGATGTAGACGGAGGGTTGTAGCAGAAAGATTAGGCTTGTTTCTTTTCAACTGTTTTAATTTAAAAAGCAGATTATTCTAATTTTGTTCCTTTTTCTGTTTTCCAGGTTATATTTCACACTATGTGCTGACTGTATCTACAGAAGATATTTAAAAAAAAAAGATAAACTTTTTTCCAAGATTTTGATTCCAGTGGAATCTTTGCTTTAGATTTTTTTTTGTGTGTGTGTGTGTTAGTGAATTGTAACTCCAGAAGCAATGCCTGTACAAGCTCCACAATGGACGGATTTCCTTTCCTGCCCAATTTGCACTCAGACTTTCGACGAAACAATTCGAAAACCCATCAGTTTGGGCTGTGGCCATACTGTCTGCAAAATGTGCCTGAATAAACTCCACCGTAAGGCTTGCCCATTTGACCAGACCACTATCAATACAGACATTGAGCTCCTTCCTGTGAACTCAGCATTACTGCAGCTTGTGGGTGCTCAGGTAAGATAGTAACTTAATACTGGTTATTGTCTTTAATTGAAGTTTGTAGTTATATGTGTCTCTGTGTGGGTGTGTATATTTTAATGTTGATACAGGTGGTTGCAAATAGAAATATTTATAAATGTTTATATACTGGATTGTTATATTTGGATATTTCCTCTCCAATTGGCCAGGATAATCTTAAGGACAGACAGCACAATCCCAATAGCAATGTATGTGTGTCCTGTTTAGATTCTCCAATAAAAGGAACCAGAACTCTTGGGAGGAATGTCAGTTCTTAGGGTAAGACACCAAGTACACAAAACAAGCAAGTGTGCTGTGTAAGTACGCAAACAGAGTATTGGGACCAGGTCAAAGGCATACCAGAGCTGGTTGAAAGGGCTGTCAGTGGCCAAAGCTAGAAGGGTTTGAGCAAAATAATATTGAATTGTAACAGTATAAAAAAGAATCAAAGGCTCTGTATAAAATTTAAATGAAGAACAATAACAAAGACCCAGCTATAGTTTTGCTTAAGTGTTCATAATTCTATTTTATTTTTGCACCTGTGATTTTATTTCATTTAAGAAATTTAAAGCCATTGTCCTAGAACCCTGGTGTTTATGCCTGACTTTGACCCCAGTTCTTTTCTCAGGTTGACTCAGTTTGCACATTATATAGAAAGAAAGATAAAGTGCGCTTTGTTTTATCTAAGGAGAGTCATTACTTACTGATTTTTTTTTTTTTTTTTTTCCTTTCTTGGCTTTTAAAAAGTTTATTTTCACTGGATATCGTGGTTGTGTGCCTTTATTCACAACACTAGGGAGACAGGCAGGTGAATCTCTTGAGTTCCAGGCCAACAGGATTACAGTAGTGAGACTTTGTCTCAAAAAGGTGGGCAGGAGAACATTTTATTTTAATTTATTTAACTTGTAAACCCTGTGTCCAGGTACCCTTGGAAGCCAGAAGAGGGTATTGGATTCCCTGAAGTTGGAGGTACAGGCAGTTATGATCCACCTGATATGGGTGCTGGGAATTGAACTTGCATCTTCCAGAAAAGCAACAAGTGCTCTTAACTGCTGAGCCATCTTCCTAACACTTTAAGAAGTTATTAAATATGTTTTATTGGAAAGTGGATTGACCCTGTAACCCCCATTTTGATAAAACCACAGTAACTCTTATCTAAAGTATCGGTAAGAGCTACATAGACCTTCCTTAAATATTTGTGTAGCATATTCATGAATACAGTGAGGTTTGAAAAGGGGGAGGAATCAGGAAATAAAACATGTTAAGAGATGACCAAAAAAAGAAAGAAGGAAGGAAAGCCAGGCATGTTGGGGCATGCCTTTAATCCCAGCACTCAGGGAGGCAGAGGCAGGCGGAACTCTGAGTTTGAGGCCAGCCAGGTCTATAAAGTGAGTCCAAGACAGCCAAGGCTACACAGAGAACCATGTCTCGAAAAACCAAACACACACACACACACACACACACACACACACACAAACCCACAAAAAAACAAAAACACAAGACTTAGACCATGATAAAGACTCCAAAAACAGACCTTCAAGGAAGAGCCATACCAATAAATTCTGATCACGTATTTTAAAAATGGAAAGAAAACTATTTTTCCATTCGAGATGGAAAAATAAGTTAGAAACTCTTCACCTGTAAATGTAAAATTACCCCAAAATAAAATTTTCAGTTGACTACTATTGTGGTGAATGATTCTTGTGGTTTTGTTTTTAAGTATGTTTTCTTTTAAATTATACCTCTTTTAAAAAATTATATTTTTGTTTATTATTTATTTCTTGTTGCGAGACGGGGGGACATGGAGGACAGGCAAAGATTTGGCTTTCTCCTTCCATCGTGTGGGTCCTGTTTTCTGAGTTGGTGGGTGGCAAGCACCTTCAGCCTTTGAGCTATGTCAGATTACATCTTTAAACTTTATCACAGCTCTGAAAATATATATAATCTCTGGCTTTGTCACTTGTTCATTTAAATAATACATGTATTTGCTACAGTTAAAGAGTAGCTTTGATGGATAACCTAAATCAAATATAAATATTTATGTTGAAGAAATTCAGCAAATGCTGTCTCATCAAGGTGAACTGGATTAATATGAACAGAAATAAACCACTGATGGCGGATCTTTGGCTGTAATACTATGATGACAAAGGCATTATTTTCCTGTGTACTTACTGTAAAAATAAATAAATTCAGTCACCTTATGAGAAAAATGAGGTCTTGTCAAAAGTCAGTATACTACATTCATCACCAGCACTCCATAAAACTGAAAATCATCACAGTATAGGAAGTACTAGAAAAGTGTCACAACTTCTAGAATTTTACAAAAAGTAATAAGTTAGGTATCTGGATGAGATACTGGAACACAGGAAGGCTAAGAGGCAAAGGTAAGGCATTCTGAGTAAAATCCGGATTTTAAGCCATAAACGATAGTGTATTAACATTGGCATATTAATGTCTGTAAATGTATCCTACCAACAGAACATTACTGTGAGAATGAGCTGTGTGATGATAAGAATTCTCTGAGCTATCTTTGCCATTTTTCTGGAAATTTAAAATGCTTTTAAAAATTTGTTTTTGTTTTGCTTTGTTTTTTAACCAGGAAAAAATATTTCCTCTAACTGGTAATCAGAAAAATGCTGGCTTAGATAATAGGGTTTTGTTGTTGTTATTTTAAGCTTCTCAGTTTGACACAAACCAGTGTCTGACTGGTAGTGGTCATGGACCTGAAAGTGCAAGGTTCTTGCGCATGCTAGGGCGAGTGCAAACTGGTAGGCTCTAGAAAATAAAAATGGGTTGGGCATGGTAGCACACACCGTTAATTCTAGTACTCGGGAAGCAGAGGCAGGCCCATCTCTGTGAGTTCAAAACCAGCCTGGTCTACAAGGCGAGTCCAGGACAGCCAGCTCTCTACACAGAGAAAACTTGTCTCGGCTATCTCCAAAATCAAAAAGAAAAAAAAAATAAGAAAGAAAATGGAAAATACACAAAACCCTGTAACTATAGCAGATGGTTTTACAAGGGAGAGCTGCAGAGGGATGTCACTGCAGTTTGGAAAAGTGTCAGATTACAAATATCCTAACATAGGAGCTGACTCACTGTGCAGGCTGTTCCACAGAATACTGTGCATTTGCAGAAATTTCCTAAATCCTCACAAATTTATGTAAAAACCAAAACAAATATTTGCTTTTTTTAAATTAACTTTTTATTTTTTATATTAATTACAGTTTATTCACTTTGTATCCCATTTGTAGCCCCCTCTTTCATTCCCTCCCAAGAATATTTGTTTCTTAAAACAGGATTTTATGTATCCCAGACTGGTCTAAACTCATTGGGTAACCAAGTATGACCTTGACCTACTGATTACAGGCATGTGCTGCCACAACTGGGGTTTGTGGTGCTAAGGGTTTAATTCAGGGCTTTTTACATATGAAGAAAACACTCTGCTGAGCCACATCCTAGCCCTCAAATTGATTTTAAGAGCCAAAGACAATTTGGGAGGCAGAGGCAGGCAGATCTCCACAAGTTTGAGACCAGCCTGGTCTACATACTGAGTTCTAGGACATCCAGAAACTCTGGATGTTTGTTTTGAGACTCTGTCTCAAAAACAAAACAAATAGACCTGAAAAAAAAATACAGTGACAAAGTCTAGCATACCAGTAATTTCTGTAAATTAACATACACATGACTAGATATTCAAGGATTGTTAATATGTATATTAATAATGGGAAATGTGAAGAGTCAAGGGGAACTCATAATACCATCTCAAGAAGGCACTTAGCAGGAAAAGCATAGACAAAATGACATCTTTTCCACCAAAGCCACTGAGCTCTAGAATCTGAATCTTTCATGCCAGGATATCTTAAATGTGTTTATACTGATAGATGTTCTCATCAGAACGTCCTCCCAGAGGGTATTGTAGTTGAATGGAAGAACATTTCCTAGGCTTCAACCTTATCTGAAAATTTTTTCAGGTATAGATGTTTTAACTCAAACTACTAAATCTTGAGCTTACATTTATATTTGAATAATACATTTGACCCTGAAAACACAGGTTTTCCTTCGAAAATACTGATTTGTATGACAGATTGAGGTATATATTCCCACACAGCTTCCAGTTGGCTGTTCTATTTCTTTGTTGTTTAAGCTTTTTCCAGTAGCACAAAAAAAAATCCGTACCCCTTAAATTATTAATTTTTTTCCTCCTACCTGGTACCATACACCACACATACACAAGCTTCTTGAAAAACAAAGGCCTGGAGGCAATCCATCGAATTTTACAGATTAGGGACTGGAAAAGATAGTTGAGTAGTTACAAATGCTTGCTGCCAAACTGAGTTCTCAGCTCTCACATCTGGCAGCTCTGCTCACAATAACCAGTAAATACAGGTACAAGGGGTCCAGTGCTGTCATCTGGCATGCTTGCTTACTAGTGATCCCATACACATAAGGAAGTTTAAGACTTTAAACAATTAACCTGTTCATTTCAATGTGTGATGCTTGTTTACAAGTTCTTTATAATAAAGCTTTACATGTTTAAATTATGTACAGCTTAATCCAAAATATTTAGCTTTAGTGTTGTCTACAATGCTGAAAAAAAGCTTTGCTTTTTGCCATCTGCATGTTTCAGTTCAAGCATTTTTCATTCTCTTTCATTGAAGATTCTAAACTCTTTAATCCTCTATGCCATCTTTAAAATCAGGTTGAGTTGTCAAAGGATTAAGTATATACACATCTAGCAAGTCTCAAAACATTTCTTATATACATATACACTTTTATTATTATTTAAACAGAGAGAACTTACTGCTCTTGAGGACTGAGGAAATAGTTTAATTGGTAAAGCACTTTCCTTGCAAGCATAGAATCTTGAATTTAATTCTCAAAATTCAAATAGAAGTGGGAGGCTAGAGCGATGACTTAGTGGTTAAAAGCTCTGACTGATATTCCAAGGGACCCAGGCTTGATTCCCAGCACCCACATGGCAGCTCACAACCATCTGTAACTCATGTATATGGTATGTAGACATATATAAAGGCAAAACAACAATAAACATTAAGTAAATGTTATAAAAAAGATATGAGTATGGTGACACCTATAATGTCAAGGCTGAAGATCCTTGGGATTTATTGGAAACCCAGCCTAGCCTACTTG
Organism: Psammomys obesus; assembly: GCF_907164565.1. NCBI lineage: Eukaryota > Metazoa > Chordata > Mammalia > Rodentia > Muridae > Psammomys > Psammomys obesus. Next base: position 9,084,204 of record NW_026596057.1, on the reverse strand, counting down.
GTAAGTTCTAAACCAGTGGAAAACCCTATCTCTAGGTGTATGAGAAATAACCACTGAGGTTTTCCTTTTCTACATGTCCACCATCCCCCCAAAAAGAAAGAATGGGTACATACCATAACTTGGTTGACCCTTGAAAATATGATGTTGTTACATGTGGTGGTACACATCTTTAATCTCAGTATTTCAAAGGCAGACAGCCAGCATGGTCTACACAGCAAGTTCTAGGTCAGCCAGGGCCGTGTACTTGAGACTTTGTCTCGGGGGGTGGGGGAAGGTTTGAGGTTTTTTGGGGGGGGGGGGGGTGAGGAAATTTTTTTTCAGCTTTGTTGTTATTGTTAGTCAAGTGTAAATTTACTAATACTACAGATCATTGAATTGTATAAGCAATCTAGTATTAAATGGTATTTGAATTCTCTTTTTAATAAGGCTGTTATGGAAATAAAAGTGGATGGTATAAAAAGTTTTTTAAAGCATTTAGCAAATTTAGTAGTTTTAATGTTGCAAGCACCAGGACTATCAGTGGATAAATTGTACTCAATAAAATGTTTAATAAATTAATGAAACATTCAAAACTTTTCTTTTGGTCTCTAGATCCCTGAGCAACAGCCCATTACTTTGTGTAGTGGGGTCGAAGATACAAAGCATTATGAGGAAGCCAAGAAATGCGTAGAAGAATTAGCATTGTACCTGAAGCCACTTAGCAGTGCTAGAGGTAAATGTAATTATAAAACCCATGCTAAACAAACAACTGTTTCTTTGTTGAGACAGGGTTTCACTATGTAGCCCTGGTTGGCCTGGAACTCTCCATGTAGACCAGGCTGGCCACATTCACAAAGATTCATCTACCTCTCCTTCTCAAGTGCTGGGATTTTCACGCCCTCTTCTTTTCCACTCTCCCCCACTTAGTTTTCAGTGTTAGGCAAGCATTCTGTCACTGAGCTATCTATACTGCAGCCCTAGTCAAGGCTAATGAAATTTATTTATTCATTGTAAACCAAACCTCCTTCATGCTAAATACTATTATAAACCACAACAAATAAAGTAGTATTAAATCCAGAGTTTATGTGGCATTAGAAATATGAATGGCAGGGAATCTTATGTAAGAAGTGGGAAATAGTAAGATCTGGAGAGGACAGGAGCCCCACAAGGAGAGCAACAGAATCAGAAAATTTGAACACAGGGGTCTTCCCAGAGACTCATACTCCAACCAAGTACCATTTTTTGGAGATAACCTAGAACCCCTGCACAAATGTAGTCCATGGCAGCTTAGTGTCCAAATGGGTTACATAATAATGGGAAGAGGGACTGCCTCTTAATCTGATTGGCCTGTTTTTTGATCACCTCCCTCTGAGGGGAGAGCAGCCTTACCAGGCCACAGAAGATGACAATGCAGCCACTCCTGATGTGATCTGATAGACTAAGATCAGAAGGAAGGAGAGGAGGACCTCCCCTATCAGTAGACTTGGGGAGGGGCATGTGTGAAGAAGGGGAGGGAGGATGGGGTGGAGAGGGGAGGAGGGAGGGCCTTATGGGGGGATACAAAGTGAATAAACTGTAATTAATAAAAATAAATTAATTTAAAAAATAGAAATATGAATGACTGGGAGGTGGAGGCAGGTGGATCTCTTTGAGTTTGAGGCCAGCCTGGTCTACAAAGCAAGTCCAGGACAGCCTTGTAGCCTGTGTAGCCTTGGCTGTCCTAGACTCTTTTTGTAGACCAGGCTGGCCTCTACAGAGATCTGCCTCTGCTTCCCTGAGTGCTGGGATTAAAAGCTTGAGCCACCACACCCGGCTCAGACTTTTGTCTTTTGACAGCTTTGTTTTTACCCCACCTTCCCTCCCTCATCTCATCTCCCTGGCCCTTTCCAAGTCCACTGTTAGGGGAGGTTCTCCTCCTCTTCCATCTGACCCTAGCTTATCAGGTATCTTCAGGACTGACTGCCATGTCCTCCTCTGTGACCTAGCAAGGCTGTTCCTCACTGGGGGTGGGGTGGGGGTGTGGAGGGTGTTTATTTTTAAGTGCTAGTCTTAGATAGTTTTATTTATTTGTTTGTTTTGGTGTTTCATGGTAGAGTTTCTCTATGTAGCTCTGACTGCCCTGGAACTCACTCTGTAGACCACGCCTGCCTTGAACTCAAGGAGATCTGCCTGCCTCTGCCTCCCAAGTGCTGAGATTAAAGGGGTGTGCCACCAATAATAAGACTGGGAACTAGCCCACAAATCAGCCACTCCAAAGGAAGTGCTCCTGGATTATAATGTTGTGTTGTAAACCTAGAAATAGCTTCTTTGTTCTCCTCTACAGGAGTAGGTTTGAATAGCACTACTCAGAGTGTTCTGAGTCGTCCAATGCAGAGGAAGCTTGTGACTCTGGTCCACTGCCAGCTAGTGGAAGAAGAAGGCAGGATACGTGCTATGAGGGCTGCTCGATCTTTAGGTGAACGAACAGTTACAGAGCTCATTCTCCAGCACCAGAATCCTCAGCAACTCTCCTCTAATCTCTGGGCAGCAGTCAGAGCTAGGGGATGCCAGTTCCTTGGACCAGGTATGTAATTAAAATTTGTTTGTTGATTTTTGTCTGCTCATTCCCCTGGCTAAGTATTCTTAAAATATAGGGTAAAAAACTTAAGTAATGTACAGATCCTCATCTTTTGTTATATTCTGTTTCAAGCACCATTCAGTTTGACAGTTCTGGCTTGGTGTTAATTTTTCAGAAAATTCACAGATTTTTATCTTGATAACAAAAGTTTATTTTATTGTTATTCATTGAAATGTTTTTCTCTATAGTAATCACTTATCTTCTTATATAAGACGAATTTCCCATAAGCGTGGCTTAAAAACATAGTTGTAAATGCATAGTATTGTTTGGGTTTTTATTGTTTGGGTTGTTGGTGGTTTGGGGTTTTTTGTTTTGTTTTGATTTTTGAGACAGGGTTTTACTATGTAGCCCTGTCTGTTGTCTGTTCTGGAACTCACTCTGTAGACCAGGCTGGAGTTCAGCACCAGTTCAGAGTGCTAGAGTAAAGATGTGCACTACCATCCTTACTGTATTGCTTGTTAATGCCATGGTATTATGTTGCTCTTCAGATAGTAGACTTATGTCATCTTTGCTTGAAGTACATTTTGATTGTACCATTTTTCCTAGCAATGCAGGAGGAAGCTCTGAAGCTAGTCTTGCTGGCCTTGGAAGATGGTTCTGCGTTGTCACGGAAAGTGTTGGTTCTCTTTGTGGTACAAAGACTAGAGCCACGTTTTCCTCAAGCATCGAAAACCAGTATTGGACATGTTGTTCAGCTCCTCTACAGAGCCTCCTGCTTCAAGGTATGAACCTAAACTCCAACTTGAAGCATTGCCCTTTTTCCAAACTTAACATTAAACTTGAACATTAATAAAATTGCCTGTACTTTTCAAAAAATACCAGCATTTTTCCGTTTTAAAGAAGGCATATGGTGGAATATTCTAGTTAAATCCTGTTGTATTGTTGGGTTTGGATTGTTTGGTTTGTCTGTTTGCACTGGTGGAGATTGAACCTTGTACATGTTAGACAAGTACTCTGTTACTGAAATATAGTTTCAACCCTGAGATTTACATGATAAATTAAACATCTGTTATTTCTCATTGCCTTAGTTAGGATTTCTGCTTAGGGTTTCTGTTGCTGTCATAAAACACCACGGCCCAAAGCAACTTGGGTAAGAAAGGGTTTATTTTTAATATAATTCCACAGCAGTGCATCCTTAAAGGAATTCAAGGTAGGAGTTGAAGCAGAGTCCATAGAGGAGTTTATTCAGCCTGCTACCTTATAGTCCCAAGACCACCAGCCTGGGGGTGACACTACTTACAGTGAGCTGGGCCCTCTCACATTAATTCTTAATCAAGGAAGTGCACCACAGGCTTGCCTACACACCAGTCTACTGGGAGCATTCTCCCAATTGAAGTTCCATCTTCCAGAATGACTGTCTTGAATCTAGTTGACAAAAAACTGCCAACACACCCACCAAGACCTTAAGCAAAATTGGTCCAAATAGAGTCACTGAAGCAGGAATAAGGTTTTTAAGAGTTCTTTCCTTATGTAATTGTACCTGTACAGTCCCAGACATACCATTTGGCTTTGGTGTAAATGATACTTGCGAACATACTCTCTTATATTCCAAGTTGAATCTTGACTGCCCCAAACACTGATACTCACCAGGTGTCACTTTTTGTTCATCCTGATTTATTTTCTGTCTTCTTAAAACAAAATATTCTTTCTTCTGATATAGCCTGTAACCTGCTAGTCCTGCTAGCTATAAAGAAATCCATTCCTGAAATCACTATAATTCAACTGATACTGTACTGAAAAGGGATCTCAGCTTTTCATATGGACTTGCAACCAAAATTACTCTCTCCAGTTCAGTGTTTCTAAATATAGATTTTTCACATTTATTGTGATGGTTAAAAAGAATAATATAATTCTTTTTTTTAATATTTTTTATTAGTTACAATTTACTCACTTTGTATCCTAGCTGTGTCCCCCTCTCTCATTCCCTCCCAATCCTACCCTCCCTTCCCCCTTCTTCTATGCCCTTCCCCCAGTCCACTGATAGGGGAGGTCCTCCTCCCCTTCCATTTGACCCTTATCAGGACTGGCTGCATTGTCTTCCTCTGTGGCCTGGTAAGGGTGCTCCCTCTTCAGGGGGAGATGATCAAAGAGCTAGCCACAGAGTTCAAGGCAGAGACAGTCCCTGTTTCCCTTTCTAGAGAAACCAGCTAGACACTGAGCTGCTATGGACACTGTGTAGGGGTTCTAGGTTGTATCCATGAATGGTCCTTGGCTGGTGTATCAGTCTCAGGAAAGACCCCTGTGCCCAGATTTTTTGGTTCTGTTGTTCTCCTTTTGGAGCTCCTATCCCCTCCAGGTCTTTCTAGCTCCCCCTTCTTTCATAAGATTCCCTGCACTCTGCCCAAAGTTTGGCTATGAGTCTCAGTATCTACTTTGATACACTGCAGGGTAGAGTCTTTCAGAGGCCCTCTGTGGTAGGCTCCTGTCCTGTTCCCTGTTTTCTCCCTCTTCCGATGTCCATCCATTTGCCTTTCTGATGCTCAAGTATACAAGGACATTTGTTCACTCATGTTTGTAGCAGCTTTATTTGTAATAGCTAGAAGCTGGAAACAACCCAGTTGTCCCTCAGTTGAGGAATGGATGCAGAAATTGTGATACATTTACACAGTGGAATACTACTCAGTAATTAAAAACAAGGAAATCATAAAATTTGCAGGCAAATGATGGGAACTAGAGAAGATCGTCCTAAGTGAGGTATACTAGAAGCAGAAAGACACACAGGGTATATATTCACTCATAAGTGGATATTAGACATATAATATAGGATAGTCATACTAAAATCTGTACACCTAAGGAAGCTAATCAAGAAGGAGGACCCTGGGTAAGATGATCAATCTTCATTCAGAAAGGCAAACGGGATGGACATTGAAATATAATTCTTCATTGAATACAATTTGAATATATTCCAGAATGTCTGTATGCTTTCCATGTTACATGTTCTCTATTAACAAAAACAGTCAGATACAAATTATAAGACTTTCTGAAGTGGAGTCTTCTCCTAACATGTGTGATGCTCTGGAGGAGTTCCTAGTATCATAGTCAACCAATAAAACATTAACAAGTTGTTAAATGGAATTTTATTTTGCTGTTGGTTTTTGAGACAGACTTACTGTATAGTTTGGTTGAAGTAGATAACTCAGCAATATTTCTGCCTTAGTTATAGTTAAATTCCACTGTGTCTAGGTATAAAATTATGTATTTAAGTATATATATATACTTAAATTTTATTTATTTTATATAATGTGATGATTCAGAGGTAGATGGTTATGCATGTGTCACTGTGCATTTGGAAGTCAGAGGACAGCTTGTGGGTGTTGGTTCTCTCCTTTCCCCATGTAGATCCCAGAAATTGAGCTCAAGTCATCAGGCTTGGCAATAGCATCTTTTTATCCACTGACCCATATTGCTGATCCTGGAAAAAAATTTAAAATTCAAATGTAATTTAAATTATTCATTGGTCATTTTGTTTAGTTATTACTTTTATTTGTATATGTGAGTGAATGCCATATATGTCTCATATTCCCTGAAGCTGCAGTTACAGGCGTTTGTGAGCTACCTAACAAGGATGCTGGGAACCAAACCTGGTTTCTCCAAAAGACTAGCAACTGCTCTTACCCTCTGAGCCAGCTCTCCAGCTCCTAAACTTTTAAAAATATATAATTAAAAATTTATTGCTAGTGCCCTTGCCCACATGTTCATGCACTCGTGCGTGTGTTTATGCACCCGTGCGCGCGTGCACACACATGGATGCGTGTTGTGCATGGGTGTGTGTAGGCACATCCATGTCATGACACAAATATGACGGTCACAAACAATTTTGTGGACTTGGTTCTCTCCTTCCACTTTTATGTGGGTTCTGTGGATTGAATTTAGGTTGTCTGGCTTATGCAGCTCATGCCTTAACCTGCTGAGCTGTGTTGTTGGCCTGTTTGACCTCTCAGTATTCTACGCCTTGTGTATTTGGATGTGAGATCTCTTGAATGTTCTTGATTGTTGTTAGGGTGATGAAGGTGTTGGGGATATATACAGCTCAGTGACAGAGTGCTCATAGTATTTCCAAGGCTCTTGGTTCAATCCATAGCATCCACAACCCCAAAATTAAACATTCAGAGAGCCATTGTACCGTGTAGAAAGCCTATTCTACCTTCTAAAGAGGGTTATGTTGAGGAAGTATTTTCATTCATGTACTTGTTTATTTGGACTTATAATTTGTCTTTGGAAAATGGCAAAGTATAGTTGTTTTTCTGTCACAGTACTTGATTTTGTGTTTGTTCACCTGACTTCATAATGAAAGGTTTAGTTAGACCATACTGTGTTATAAAGATGAAATGACAGTTTCTTTTAACACCCATACTTGATTCTTTCTCTGAGATTGTGTACTTTTTGCTTAATAAAAACACAGTATTACTTTAGAAAAAATAAAAAGGAATACATTTTTAAATCTTTTAAATGTGATCTGTAATTTCTGACTAAAATAGCTTGAAGTGTTTTTAAGTAGAAAGTTTAAATTTTATTTATTTTTATTTTATGTGCTTTAGTGTTTTACCTACATGTATGTCTGTGTGAGGGTGTTAGATCTTGGAGTTAAAGACAGTTGTGAGCTGCCATGTGGATGCTGGGAATTGAACCCGGTTCCTCTAGAAAAACAGTCAGTGCTCCAGCTCCAGGTAGAAAGTTTAAACATGGGAATTTTCTATTATAATGATATGGGTTCTTATGGGAATAAAATGTTAACACAATACAGTTTTGTTTTTGGCAGTATGAGGAATTAACCACTCTGCCATGAGCTACAGCTCCAACCTCCAAATATGTTTTAAAATGTCTTAGGGAACTGGTGATTCTAGGCTGGAATTATTTTAAATTTTTAAAGCTTTGGCCTTATTCAGTCCGGTTTGACTCAGTAAGTTACTGGGATAATAACTGCATGTATATCAGATGTGCTACAAGAATTAAAGTGAGTTAGTATAGTAATAATAATGCTTTAATTAGGTAATATAACATACCAGCTAACACATACCAAGTATTCGATAAAGTTAGCATTTAAAAAAATTTTTTTAAATGTGTGTGTAGCATGCCGATAACACACGGAGGTGACTTCCCCAGTGGTGATCTAATTTCTGTAGGTGTTTCACTGAACCTGGGGCTTACTGATTCAAGTAGCTGGGTACAAGCTGAAGGAATTTCATTTATGTCACCTCAGTGCTCTTCATAGACATGGGACTAAAGGGCATCCAAGGCCCCCACCCTCTGTTGGTACTGGGTCTCTGCGCTCAGGTTGCAGATCCTCACGCTTGTACAGCAAGTACTTCACCTGAGCCACCACTCCAGCTCCCTCCCTGCCTTTAAAAAGTGCTTTTAAAAGAACAAACAAAAAGCAGGGTTGTTTTTATTGTTTGTGTTTGAAACAGTTTTATAGCCCTCCCTGATCTTGAACTTGTTATTTGGCAAGGCTGGAATTTCTGCTGGTCCTGCCTCCACGCCCTCAGTATTAAGATTGCAGGTGAGTACTACCACACCCAGCTGCAAGGCTTATTATTAAAAGATATTGTTGTTATTATTACAGTCCAGCATCTTATGCTCTATACTTTTTGGTGGTGTTCTGTTTCACAAAACTCTATGGAGAAATTAAGATAAGTTCAAATTAGTCATATTTAAAATCGCACTTATTAGAAGCTCTTTAGTTATTAGTGTCAGATAACTTAATGCTAGGCAAGTCCTAGAGTCACTTATTTATGAAGAAGAAACACATACTGTTTTTTAAAATAATTACGCTCATTAAATATTTTCTCTGTTCTAAAAATGCCTATGTTCTCACATGTATCTGATAAATTCTATACTGTCTGAATTTTTTACCCTCGAATATCATTCTTTGTAAGAAGATTTTGAAATCTATGGCTGGGTGTGGTGGTACACATCTTTTATCCCATCTCTTAGGCCTGGGCTGGAGGGCCTGGGGTCAGAGGCAGGCAGATCTCTGAGTTTCAGGCCAGCCATAGCTATATAGTGAGACCCTGTCTTTAAAATAAAAAAGATAAGATATTGACATCTATAATAGGAGATGTTTTCCAGACAGGATGGTGTATTCCATTGCGAGGCTGGTGAGATGGCTCAATGGTGGTCTTAGGACCCACATGGTGGAAGAAAAGAACTGATTCCTGGAAGTGTCTTCTGTGTATGGTTGCTACATCTGGTGCACATCAAATCAAGACACACGAAATAAACTGTATTTTTAAGTTATCTTTTTTTTTTCTCTACATGTGATAAAGTATGAGGCTTGTGTGTCTTTCTAGGTCACCAAACGTGATGAAGACTCTTCTTTGATGCAGCTGAAAGAAGAATTTAGGACTTATGAAGCTCTGCGGCGAGAACATGACTCCCAGATAGTACAAATCGCTATGGAAGCAGGCTTAAGGATTGCACCAGACCAGTGGTCCTCTTTGCTTTATGGAGACCAGTCTCACAAATCTCATATGCAATCCATTATTGACAAGGTAGGGTCTTTATTGTCCTTTACTTTATCAACAATTTTGGAGTCTTGATAATTCATTATTTTGTAATTATTTTATTCAACAAGTGAATATTAACATAAATAGTGCATGTCATGGCTTCTGTAAATGAGATTCAGTATGGCTAGGTATTTTATTGTAGCTAGTCTTATTAGAATGACACTGCCTCTGTAAACATTGGGTTAGTGTTACAGTGTTTCAACCAGTGCTCCCCCATGTTCCTTGTCATTACCTCTCCTCCTTTACCTATGGCCTGAAGAAGCCAGAGGGCTTGTGATTTCCTGGAACTGGAGTTACAAATAGTTGTGAACTACCCCACGTGAATGCTCGGAATTGAGCCATGTCTGGGAGAGCAGCCAGTACTTTTAACTACTGAGCTATCTCTCCAGCCCCTAAACCCTGTTTCCAAATGCCCTTTAATCTTATATAGTGGCCTTTTAATGAATGACATGTTAGATGTATACCTTGAAGCTTCATGATTTCACTCAGAATAATTTTACATATACTAAAGTTATAACCTCTCATGGTGAGTTTGATGAACTTTTCAGTAACCCTGTTTTTATTTTATTCGCCGTGGTTTGGGGGTTTAGGAGGTTTTTTGTTTGTTTTTCAGGACAGTGTTTCTCTGTGTAGCCCTGGATGTCCTGGAACTCACTCTGTAGTCCATGATGGCTTTGAACTCACAAGAGATCCACCTCCCTCTGCTTCCCAAGTACTTAGATTAAAGGTGTGCCACCACTGCCTGACTGTGACTGTTTTGATATAAAGACCACTACAGTAGATGTGACTGTTAGGTCTAGCTCTATGATTTCTATCTAACACAGAAATATGTATTTCTCTTAAAACTGGAGTGGTGTTCTAACCATTGATACATACCAACCTAAAAATATATGAATGTGGGACAGAAAGTCTTAAAACACTGTAATATGTTAAATAATATTTACTTTTTTGCTATTTTCTTAAATGCTTATAATTTCAGAAATGACTGCTTACTCTATATTACATTTAATTTAGAGATAGGGTCAAAATCTAAGAGTATTTTGAAAATATTTAACATTTACTAAATGGGATGATCTTAAGTAATTCACTTCCTTTAAGCAACCTTATATTATTCCTTCTGTACAGAATCAGAGAAATTTGTACACTTTGCAAATCACCTAGGTTGTTGTCTTAGTATTCTATTCCTTTGAAGAGACACCATGACCATGGTAACTCTTATAAAGAAAAGCATTTAATTGGGGGCTTACTTACAGTTTGAGAGGGTTATTTTATTATCCTTATGGAGGCAGACATATAACTTAGAATTTTACATCTGAATCTATGGGTAACAGGAAGATAGAGCCGTTGGGCCTGGCTTGGCATACTGAAGCTACAAAGCCCACCCCCAGTGACACACTTCTTTCAACAAGGCTATACTTCCAAATCCCTTTCATGTAGCACCATTCCCTAATGACTAAGCATTCAGACACGAGCCTGTGGGGGTCGTTTCTATTCAGATTTCCACAATTATGAATGAAAAAGGTCATTTGAACCTTGGTATGCTGGCTTTAATCATTAAATCTCTTACCATACTAGTCTTTCTTTCTTTGTCCCCAAACATGACATTTTGAATAACTGATAGATTGTTGAAACATGAGTTTTATTTTGTCTTTCTGTTTGATCTATAACTGTTTGCAGCTGTTCCTTGACTACCTTTGTATTAGTCAGGGTTCTCTAGAGTAACAGGACATAGTTACGTTTCTCTCTCTATATATATAGAAAGGGGATTTATTACAATGACTTATAGGCTGTAGTCAAGCTTGCCCAACAATGGCAGGCTGTGAACAGAAAGTCTCAAGAATCCAGTAATTGCTCAGTCTACAAGGCTGGCTATCTCAGCTGGTCTTCAGTATATACTGAAATTCTTAAGTCAGTTCTAATGTCAGTGAAGGAAAAAATTTCCTGTCAAGGTAAGAACAAAAACTTCCTTCTTCCACGTTCTTATATAGGCTACCAAGAGCAGGATGATCCAGATTGGAGGTGTGGGCCTTCCCTCCTCAAAGATCCAAATTAGAAGTAGATCTTCCTACTTTAAATTAAGCAAAAATCCCTCACAGGTGTGCCATGCATTTTTTTTGTTTGTTTGTTTGTTTTAATTAATTCCAGATGTACTCAATTAGACAACCAAGAATAGCCATCACAATCTTTAACTAAATTACTGGCAGCTCCTAGGTTAGAACAAAAGCTGATACCTATAGCTGTTCAACTAACTGGTTATAATTTAGTGAGACCCTGGTAACAATATCAGGTTCTTTTGTTTTTTTGAGATAGGGTTTCTTTGTGTAGCCTGGGCTGTCCTGGACTCACTTTGTATACCAGGCTGGCCTCAAATTTACAGTGATCTGCCTGCTTCTGCCTCCTCGAGTACTGGGATTATAGGCATTGACTGGTAACAATATCTTAACATAAGAGCTTTCTATCTCTGAAGAGAAATTTGGTTCATTTTTATATAGATTGTAGGGTTGAGCGATAATTCATACAGTAACTAAGGTATAGATTCTACAGTAGTTTTCTCTCATCACAGTTGAGTTTCATATCCAGAGACCCTTTATAACAAACAGGTAAAGTGTGCAACATGTGTAAGTCTTTTGTAATTATACAGGCAATATGAGATAGAACGTCACAACGAGAATGTTTTTAATGTACACCATCACAAGAGATACTTTATTGAATGACTATTAGGCACTTGATTGTTTGGTGCTTTTGTTTCTTAGGATTCTTTGTGGTAGCATTGCTTTGTGTTGTTCTTCTCAATTCTGAAGATTAAACCCAAGTCCTCAAGCCTGTTAGTTCTACTTCTGAAATACACCCCCTATCTCTCAAGAAGCACTTGTATCTTTTGCAACTTTTGAACTGAAATTTTTAAGTAATTTAAATTTAAATAACCAAATATTGCTAAGCTTGTACTGTAAAGCAGAAATTGAGAATTTATAAGAAATAACAAGGAAATCATTAATCCTAATGAATACATGGAGAAAGAAACATGAGTTAGCAATTCACAAAGAAGATACATTAGCATATCCAATTGCTAAGAAAGAATTTAGCCTCAGCAGTGAATAAAGAGTGTACATCTAAATCTGGGCATAGTGGTCCATGCCTCATTTCTCGCATTCAGGAAGATGCAGAGCTCACATTCAAAACAGTGATTAAGATATGCATACTGATTAAGTTTATTTTTAAAATTATAAGTATACTAAAATATAAAGGCCCTGTCAGGATTTTAATGGTAGTTATATTAATTTCTTTGTTTTTAGAAAATGGATGCTTTTAAGACAGTTATATTTTATAGAATGACCTTTTGAGAGAGGAAAATTGCCCTCTGTAGTAAGCTGCTGAAAAGCTAAATGTTTTCAAGTAAGAACTTATAGTAACTGTTATAAAAATCAGTGTTTTTCCATCTGAAAATTAGATATACATAGCCAACAGAGGGGAGTTTGTGTGAGAGTATGTCTCATTGAGTTTCAGAGAAATATACAACCTCCAAGATATCAAGTCCACTTGGTGACACCTATAAACACATGGGTGTGGGACCATCCACAGGAACAGGAACATGGTCAACCTACCAGGGCAAATCTCTGAAGAAAAATAACCCTTTCTTCCCTGGTAGCCATCAGCTGCCAGTAACTTCTCAGCTAGCAGTAAGCCTCATAAGTCTCTCTGATATAATAGATGATGACTGCCTTCGTCTTTGTGTGGGTAACTGTAGTTGCTGTGAGTCGTGTACAGTTATGCCATGTCTAGAAGACACATTTTAGAGTGCTTCTTCCATCCTCCAGCTGTTATAGTCTTTACTCCCTTCTTTGATATTCCCCGAGTTTTGGTGGTGGTAGTGGTGATGTGATAGAGGTGTCCTGTTTAGGTCTGAATATTCAAGAGTCATTTATTATAGAACTTTGACCAGTTAGGAGTCTCTGAAGTAACTGCTGCCTATGCAGAAAGAAGTATTTCCAAGCAGGGTTGAGAAAAGCATTGATATGTAGGTAGAAATAAAAATATTGAAGCAGTTTGATGATGTGTCCATCTAATAAAACAAGAGTAGGTTCACCCATAGTGTGTGATCTCTTTGGCCAAGGGATTTTGACAAGCTATAATGCCAGATGTGGAGCAGGCTTATATTCCAGTTTTTAAACCTCTTGGTTACCCTAGTAACCTTCATCCCACATTGCATTAATGCCACTTCTTGCCTGGGCAAGTTAGCATGCAGCTTCCACTGCTGGGTGAGACCATTATTAACTTGTCTCTACCAGAAGCCTATATAGAGCTGTATAGTACCATGAAAGCTAGCCAAGAAGGAGGAAGGTTTCACATCAGTTCCAGTTTGACCTCTCTGTGTCCTTCATTCAAATTGTAACAGGATATTATTTAGACTATTTAATATATGAAATTCAGTTTATATAATTTATATGTTTAGTGTCATGATATTTAGTCTTAAGAACTTGATCTCATTTAATATTCAGTGCCATTTTTCTTACTATTATCTGACATCTCTAGATTATACTTTGTAATTTCAGGTATTTGGAAGGACTGCTGTTGTTGATTATTAATATTTATTATTGATTTATCTTTTAGTTGAACAGCGGTTATTCCTAAACCAGCTATATACCCAAATCACCACACAGAGACTAGGATATATTTAGTTAACCTAGAGCACAATACTGGGCAATGATTACTCCATCCTAAACCTCTAAGCCTACATAGCTTCCTCCCATTCCGATCTCCCACATTATATTTGCTTTTAGTCATATCTTAGCTATGGTTCATCTCTCCTGGTGATTCCGGGTCCTCTCCTCTCCTATCTCACTCCCAGTCTTTCCTCTCACTTGCTTCTTTTTTTTTTTTCTCTCCTCTGGTCCAGGAGAGAATGTCCCACCCTATTCTCTCCATTGCTCAGCACTGCCTGGTTGTTTATTGGCTATACAAAGAACAAATGGTAGCATATTTACACAAAATATGATGTCCAATTGAAACCAGATAGTGGGTAGAGGAATCAACATGTGAATGAACCAAGGGTAAATTATATACATTCCACAATAATATTTATACCAACAGCCTACAGAGAACCCTACTAGTATGGTGATATGGGGAGAAAGGCCTCACCTTTGAAGTGTGTGATAGCAGAGGAATGGAGTCGTATACACAGTGAACCAAGCTGTGGCTAGACAGAAAGATCTTGTTGAGGTAGCAGGTAATTCATTCTGGCCAAAACATAGGTTAGGTGGATAGATACAAAATAAATTTAATAAACTGCAAAAATGAAGGTGTAAATAAACTGTGTTTAAAAAGGGTTATCTGATCTTTGAGGAAATTAATGTTTATCTTTTTCTTTTAAGTTGCAGACCCCTGCCTCTTTTGCACAGAGTGTTCAAGAGCTAACAATTGCTCTCCAGCGGACTGGAGACCCAGCAAACTTGAACCGACTAAGACCCCATTTGGAGCTACTAGCAAATATTGACCCTAGTCCAGGTAAAGCCAAGAGAAGTTAGTGGGCTGTTTATGTGTACCTCAGTACTGCTTTGTGATTCTTCAGTTATCTTTTTTGTTACATTCTTCTAAAGTTTCCCAAAGTAGCTTTCCCAGACATTTAGGTTTTGCTCCAAATTATATCCTCTTAATCTCATTAGTTTATCTCTATTGATTGTTGTTTTAAAAATTTGTTGCCATTTTTCTCTTAACCCTGCTGGCACCCAAATAATTGAGACTACTATATTTATTTAAGAAGCTTTATGGCACAAAAACTGAGCAACATTACTTTATTTTAAACCCTCTAAGCTAATCTAGTTTCCTCCCAGCTGAAATCCCTGAGATACTTGCTTTTTATTACTTTCTCTACTCCCAGCTGCTCTCTCATGATGTCTCCTGTCTGCTTATGGCTGAATTTCCACTCTCCCCTTCCCACTCCCCGGCGGGCAGGAAGCCCAGCCCTGTACTCTTCTCTGCTCAGTCATTGTCTGTCAAGCCTCTTTATTGACATGTCAGGGAACAATTGGGGAGTGAAGTTTACACAACATTGAAACAGGAGATTCTCAGAACAAGGATCCCAACTAGATACGGGGACACAGAAAACAGCATTTGAATCTTTTTGTTGTTGTTGATTGATTGATTAAGTCACCTCACATCCTGATTGCAGCCCACCTCTTCTCCCAGTCTCCTCTCTCACAAGCTCCTCCCCCCTATTTTCCCCTGTCCTTTTCTTCAGAGAATGGGGAGGTCCCCCATTGGTATCAACCCCTCCCTGGTACATTAAGTCACTGAACTAAGCACATCCTTTCCCACTGAGGCCAGACAAGGAGTGCACAATAGCATTATGCCTACACACTAAAACTAAAATTCATTTAATACTTTATATTATACTGCTTCGTTCACACACAGCTCTTGACATAATTCTCCTGTTAGAGCATGCTGTATTTTACCCTTTTCATATCTTTGTCACAATTCAAGTTTTCTCAGCTTTTCTTTAGTTGTGTTTCCATTATTCCATCTTCTCCTAATACCTTGTTCCATTAATGATTCTCTTTCTTACCTTTACTTGGCCATTTCTTTCTCGCCCTCCTTGACCTGGAAATATACCCAGTGACCTGTTATGTGAACAGTACTTTATCTGCTATTCTCTTAGAGTATACTGCTAATGCAGGGCTGAATCTACATACTATTCACTATAGTTTCCTACTCACTACTTCCAGAAATGACTTCTAAGTCCTTAAACTACTTCCTGGCTTTTCAGCAATTACTGATAACTCTTCTTTGATACAGAATTGCCTCTGTTTTGTTTTTATGTGTATCCCTCCACCCTACCTCATCAACAACAGTGCTATCTGTGCCCTTGAAACTGTTTCCTTTGATTCTTAGCATCATGTGTTACCTCTGTATAGAGTAGATTTCCAAAGAGTTCTGTCAACGCTAGTGTCATCATTCCAGACCCATTTCCCAAATAAATGCTTTGTGATACTCAATATCATCTGTTCCGTGTTTCAGAGTGAGTTCATCTTTGATGCCTAATCTTTGAGCTGTGTTTCTTTTATCTGAGTGTTTCCACTTATTCTACATATCTTTTGAGATACAAGTTTTATCTGTTCTTCTTTGGTAAGTCCCTTTGACCCCACATTTAGTGATTATTCATTAATCATAGCGTTAGTCCTTTCCTTGAGACTTAATGCTTTGAACTTCCTCTACGACTCATTCTGTGAGATCAGGCTACTTATTGCTGCAGAGTAAATCACATTTGTACAGATACATTTTCAGTAACATGCCATTGCTTATAGAATGGGCCTGTGGCTTTCAAACCCTCGTAAATTTTCATCACTCCATGTTTATAGGTCAATTCCCAAAATGGCTGAATAAAATCAAATCTTTACATTTGTGTGTGTGTGTGTGTGTGTGTGTGTGTGTGTGTGTGTGTAACAATTATTTTCCACATTGTTGTTAGTTAGCATTCAGATCAATTAAATAAGAAATGCCACCAGATAGTGGCGGTGCATACCTTTAATCCCAATACTCAAGGAGTCAGAGACAGGTGGATCTCGGTAAGTTCAAGGCTAACCTGTGAAGCACAGCCAAGGCTGTAAAGAGAAGCCATGCCTCAAATGAATGAATAAATGAATGAATGGAAATTAAACTGCAAAGCAAGTCCAGGGCAGCCAAGGCTACAAAGAGAGACCCTGCCTCAGATAGATATTAAAAATAAAGAAATGCTACAGTACTTCTCTCTATATTACCATATCTCCTGTAGCTGTGCCATTATGTTCTGTTCTTCCATAACAGCAGATAAAACTGTTTGGCAAGTGCTCTTCACTGGGCCATATATCCAATGGTAACAGCATATTTTTGCTGTTATTTTGTTTTTGAGACAGGGTTTCTCTTTGTAGCCATGGCTGTTGTGGAGCTCTGTATACCAGGCTGGCCTCAGACTCACAGAGATCTACGTCCCACGTGCTGGGATCAAAGAGATGTGCCACTACCGCCTGGCTCTAATAGCACTATCTTAAATTCACTCTGATGAGTCATTTATCTCCACCAAACTTATTTTGTCAAGATCACCATTTCCACTGTCACCTGAATCCACAGCTCACTGTGTGTATGCATGCACGGTTGTCAAAATCTCTTTCCCCCATTGTGTGTGTGTGTGTGTGTGTGTGTGTGTGTGTGTGTGTGTGTGTGT
>NW_026596057.1:8971641-9066898 GCF_907164565.1 Psammomys obesus | reverse complement strand
TGTGTGTGTGTGTGTGTGTGTGTGTGTGTGTGTGTGTGTGTGTGTGTAGGATGTGCCTATGGGTATCTGAGGTTAGTCACTCTTCAACTCTTTTGTTTTTGAGACAGGGTTTGTCTTTGTAGCCCTGGCTGTCCTGGACTCACTTTGTAGATCAGGCTGGCCTTGAACTCACAGAGATCCACCTGCCTCTGCCTCCTGAGTGCTGGGATTTAAAGGCATGTGCCACCACTGCCTAGCTCAACTTTATTTTTTGAAGTCTTTGACTAAACCTGAGGCTCCACATTTCAGCTTGATTGTCTGACCAGAGAACTTTAGGAATTTTTCTGACGTTGCTGACGTTATTAGAGAGACACTCCTCCATGGCTGGCTTTTCACTTTGTTTCTGAGAATGTGTACTCATGTCCATATTGGCTAGTTTTAAAAAATATATTTATTTTAAAATATGTGTTTGTGTACATGTGAATGTAGTGCCACATGCACACAGAAGAAAGTGTTGGATCCGCTGGAGATCTGCAGGAGGGACTGCTGGTTGTGAGCTACCCTGTGGGTGCTGGCAGCTGAGCCTGGGTCCTCTGCATGAGAAGTTTCATTCTTAACTCTTGAGCCATCTCTCTGGCCCTCACTCGTTAATCTTTGTTTTTGAATCACTTTTTCTTGACTTCCAAGTTATCACATTCTCTTAATTTCATTTTGCATTACCCTCTGCTGATTTTAAATTTCCATAATCTCTGCCCTGTGAATGTCAATTTATACTCATTTTCAAGATTATCTCTACTCCTAGGTCTTTGAATATCACTATCTAGCAAATTTGCCACATTTTATCAGTTCTGTGATCTTTTTTGTTTGTTTTTGTTATTGTTGTTTTTTTGGTTTTTTTGAGACAGTGGTTCTCTCTGTATCCTTACCTGTCCTGGACTCACTTGGTAGACCAGACTGGCCTCGAACTCACAGAGATCCTCCTGCCTCTGCCTCCCCAAGTGCTGGGATTACAGTTGTGTGCCATTGTGCCTGTCAGTTCTAGGATTTTTTTTTTTTAAGATTTATTTATTTGGTATATATACAATGTTCTGTCTGCATGTATACATGCATGCCAGAAGAGGGCACCAGATTTCATAGATGGTTGTGAGCTACCACATGGTTACTGGGAATTTAACTCAGAACCTCTGGAAGAGCAGACAGTGCTCTTAACCTCTGAGCCATCTCTCCAGCCCCAGTTTTAGATTTATTTCTGTTTGTTTATTTATTTATTTTTATTTTCTGTGCGTTAAGGTTTTGCTTGCATGTGTGTGACTATTATCTTCATGCCTGGTATCTGTGGAGGTCAAAAGAGGGTGTTAGATTTCCTAGAATTGGAGTTAAGGGTGGATGTGAGCCATCATGTGGTTTGGTTGGTTGGTTGGTTGGTTGCCTGTTTTTCTAAAACTGAAATAAATTTGTACTTTGTACAGAGGTAAAAAGTACCCACCCCCCTTTTTGGTAGCACAAAATATAATGGCATGTGTGTTAGTTGACGGTCTTTTTCTATCTAGTCCAGAACAAGCACTGTGTTTGTGTGTGTCCATCCAGTTCCTGTCCCAGCATCTAGATGTTCTTTTGCATGTCTGATAAACATTTTAGACTTCATCAATTTAAATGTGGGATCTTAATCCCTGCTCTCCTAGGAGCCACTCCATTCTTCCATTTGTTGGTCCAGTATCCTGAGAGATCCACTCTTCTTTTTCTCATTATGTATGTACAACTAATCAGCAGATTTCCATACCCCATCAAGTCCATTCAAAATCCATTGACTTCTTATTACTTTTTCTGTATAAGTTTCATCTTTTCATGTAGACTATGGACTAACTAACTGTCTGTTTTGCACAGGATTTCAATTCTTCATGCTGATACTTCTCTTCTTAGAAATTCTACAATATATTTCCATTTCTTAGAGTGAAAGTTAAAGTCTTTTCCATGATCATGGTCTCGTTTTCCATTACCATGGAACATGCCAGCCATACTCTCACACCATGGCCTTTCCACTTGTTCTTCTGTCTCACTGGAACATTCCCACTTAAGCTTTACTGAACACATTGAAACCTGTCTTTCAGGTCCTTAACCATGTTTAACGTTTTTTTTCTCTCTCTCTAGTTTTATGTTTAAGGTTCCTTGGAGCCTGTTAGTCTACACTGTACCACTGTACTATAGCCCTCATTCTTATTTTCAGGGAGACCATCTCTGCCTAAATAGTCGATAAATATTTGCTCCACTTTTCTTTGCTCAGTTTTTCCAATTCATCGTTATCTAAGTGCTCTTATGTTTTTTTATTTGTCATATTGTCTAGCTCTTAATCTTGAGTATAATGGGGGAATTTGTTTTGATTATCATTACTTCTCCAGCAACTAGAAAAATAATACACCACATAGTGTTAGTAATTCAAAAGTGGTCTTTTCATGTGACTGTTGGCTTTCCTGTATTTTCAAACCTGAATCTCCTTCCTAGAGTTGAAATGCCATCTGTGTTTTAAAACCCAGTTCAAATGCCATCAACAGTAGTCTTATATAGAATTCATCTATGAAAATGTCTTCTCACTTCATTTTGTGTATTTTTAGTATGTTTTAGTGTATTATATGTATGTGTGTTGGCGGCAGTTTAATAAGAAAGGGTTATTTTAGCTCATAATTCAAGGTATAGATAGTCTATGATGGCAGCAAAGTCAAGGCAGAGGAAGCTTGAAGCAGCTCACATATCACATTCACAATCAGGAAACAGATGACTGCCACAGTTAAGATGGGTCTTTCTGTAAAAGTTAACATAAGATAATCTGCCACAGTGTGGCCAGAGGCTCATCTCTCGGGTGATTCTAGGTCCTTTTAAGTTGGTACCACTAATCATAACAGATAAATAAGTATCCGAAGGCCACATAATGATTAACTTTATTGCATTGGTGTAATATTGGATAAAACACTGAATAAGATTATAGGTTTTGGTTTTTAATTTTTAATTTTATAGATGCTCCTCCTCCAACATGGGAACAGCTAGAAAATGGCCTGGTTGCTGTACGTACAGTAGTACATGGGCTGGTTGATTATATCCAGAACCACAGCAAAAAAGGAGCAGATCAACAACAGGTAAGGGGCTGATGTTTGAAATCTTCAGATAAACCACTTTGGGTATACCTAAAAACTGGCCACTGTAGATACAGATACAAAGCCAAATAATAATGATACGAATATTTTAAGATTCTGACTATAGGCGCTGGAGAGAGGCTCATTGTTAAGAGAACTGACTGCTTTCCCAGGGAACCCAGTTCAAGCCCTGTACCCACACAGTGATTCACAACTTTCTATAACTCCAGTTCCAAGGAAATCAGAAGTCCTGTTCCGGCCTTTGTGGATACCAAGCATGCACTGCTACACAGACATACATGCAGGCAAAACACCCATTCATATACTGTTTTAAATGTTGAAAAAAGGACCCTAACTATAGAAACTATAAGTTAGCATGACTAGCAGTTAGTGTGTTAGTTTTGCTTAAGTAATTTTATCTGACAATAATTCTTTTTTGGTTTTCGAGACAAGGTTTCTCTGTGTAACAGTCCTGGCTGTCCTGGCCTCACTTTGTAGACCAGGCTGTGATTAAAGGCCTGTGCCACATGCTTGACAACAATCATTATTTCTTATTGATTGTTCTGGGGTCATTTCACATTAGATATAGCAACATTTGATGGAGAAGAGCTGATTCGGTGGTAAAGCTTATTCCATTTAAAACTAATTACTCTCTTCATTTTCTATTACATTTCAGTTAGATAATGTCACTTTTTGATACCAATGCTGTATCACTAGTACTTTTTGTATTTTTGTAGATGGTTTTTCTGTGTAAGTATTTAAGGAATTTCATTAATGTTTATTACACTAGTGTGCCAAACCATCTTCTGATTTTAAATATGTATTTTTTTTACACTTATTCGTGTATATGTGGAGGTAAGAAGTCGGGTTTATTGGTCCTGGAAGCTTGGTAGCATCAACCATTGAACTGTCCTGCTGACCCAGATTTTGCAATTTTTGTTAGGAGACAATTATATGTTATATGAACACCAAAGAAATAATTAGAATTGTATACATTTTGAATACTTTTTGGTTTTATTTTTTCTGTCTCACATATGAATGAGCATAAAGACCATTACACAGATTCTTTGGTCAAATTATGAAGGGTTTATTTTCTGTCAGGTAGAGCTATCGTCCTAAAGCAAGGTTTAGGAAAATAGCATCAAACACAGGCAGTTTTATTTTTGGGAGTTTATATTAACCCACAAACTGCAAGGCTAGTGGGTTTTCAATGATTTTTTATCTTCATCTCATGGAGATCAGGACATAAGGCCAAATTCCAGAAAATGTGTCAAAACATGGTCAAACCCAAGTATTTGAAAACGGGAATGAACTTATTTTGACCTTGTAATAAGATGGCTTTTAATCTTATGATGGAGTCAGCCATGAGCTCACTGTATAGTTGATAAAAATTTTTAATTCCTTGATTTTCCTGCCTCTGCCCCTAAATTCTGGGACTACTTGTATGTACCACCATGTCTGATGTATACATTTTAAAGTCTTAAACTCTATAAAAGAAAAGAGAACCTTGAAGTTTATTGAAAAAAAAAAACCGACTTATTTACTTATTCATTCATTCATTCATTCATTCATTCATTCATTCATTCATTCATTCATTTATTTTGGTGTGTGTGTGCACCATGTGTAGTCCTGGGGCCCTCAGAAGAGGGCATTGGCTCCCCTGGAACTCAAGTTACAAATGGCTGCAAGGCACCATGTATATGCGGGGAACTGAGCTGAACCCTAGTCCTCTACAGTAACAATGAGTACTCTTAACCACTCACTGAGGCATCTCTGGCTCATTATTAAGTTTTAGTGCCGCATATATTTGAGAATTCCTGAATGTTAGAAAAAAATGAGGACTTCAGTTTTTTTTTCTTTGAGAAATTTATGCAATTTATTTTGATCATGTTCATTGCCCAACTCCTCTCTTTAACTCTTTCCAGACTCACCTGCACCTCTGACTTAATGTCTTTTTCTTTTTAAATTCAAATTTAATAACCCATCAACTATAAGTTTACTCTGTATGTACTTCTGAGTGTGATGGGGCCAGCTACTGGAGCATGGTCAATATACCCTAAGTCTTCAAAGCTCCTCACTTGGAGGAGAGTGCTCACGAGCCTCTTTCCACTCCACGGCAGAATGTTCACTGACTCCCCTTATGCAAGTGATCGCACGTCTGCTGGGCATTTTGAGTGTATTTGTCTTGCCACGTTCAAAAGACACTGTTTTGCTCTGTCTTCCCTGACCTTTGGCTTTTATAGTCTTTCTGCCAGACCTCTCCTCCATGATGGTCTCTAAGCCTTGGTGAAAGTGTGTGTGTGTGTGTGTACGCGCGTGTGTATGCGCACACGCGAAGATATGTGCATGCCGTGTAGATGTCCTGTTTATAACTGAGCACTTCATAGTCACCTGTTCTCCGCACAGTTGTGAGTTTCTGTGTTAGTCGCCTCCACTGCACTGAGAAACTTCTCTGATGTGGTCTGAGAGCTGCTCCAACCTTTGGTTTGTGTTGCTTTAGTGGCTGCGCCTTTTTTTTTTTTACATTGTGCATGGGTGTTTTGTCTGCATGTATGTAATGTGCTTGGTACCTGTGGAAGCCAGAAGAAGGTGTCTAACTCCCTGGACCTGGAGTTCTAGATAGTTATGAGCTGCCATATGGGTCCTGGAAATTGAACCCAGGTCTTCAGTAAGAGCAGCCAGTGTTCTTAACTCTGAGCCCCTTTTAGAGCTCTTTTAAATTTTAATTTTGGATCTCTCAGCAGGCAAAAGCTTTTATGCAAGCTAGGCAACATACATTCAATACCTGTAACCCAGGTAAAAGTATAAGCAAAGAACCAACTCCACAGAATCATTCTCTGAACTTTCACCACATTCCCCTGCTGCTCGTACCTCTAATAATAATAATTAAAATGTAATACTTTTGCTCTGGGTAGTTTAGATAAGTATGGGAATTAGCTTAAATTCTGTGCTGTTAGAGTCGTAAGCTGAAAACAGAAAATTTACATTTGTTACTGTGTGCTTTGTTTTATGTTTGGTATTTTGATCTTGGTCCTAGCCTCCACAGCATAGCAAATACAAAACATACATGTGTCGAGATATGAAGCAGAGGGGAGGATGCCCTCGTGGGGCCAGCTGTACATTTGCACACTCGCAGGAAGAACTGGAGAAGTAAGTATGAAAACCATGAGACACAGGTTTTGGAATAAAGAATAATTTGTTGGCTTTAAGAAATACAAAAAAGGGGTTGGAGAGAAGGCTCATTGGTTAAGTACACTGACCAATCTTCTAGGGGACCCAGGTTCAAATCCCAGTACCCACATTGATAGCTCATAACTGTTTGTAACTCCAAGTTCTGACTCTCTCACATAGACTTATCTGCAGACAAAACACCAGTACACATAAAATAAAGGTAAATAAATTTAAAAATAAAAAAATAGAAATACAGGGGCTGGAGAGAAGGCTCAGAGGTTAAGAGCACTGGCTGTTCTTCCAAAGGTCCTGAGTTCATTTCCCAGCAACCACATGGGGGCTCACAACCATCTATAATGAGATCTGGTGTGCAGATGTACATGCAGACAGAACACTGTATACATAATCAGTAAATAAATCTTTAAAAAAAAAGAAATACAAAAAAGAATCATCAAATTCTCATAAGCACATAGGAAGTACTTTCTTAAAAGTTTAAGTTTTTTATTACATTGTTTTTATGAAGGGGAAACTTTGTTTCATCATTAGCTAGGTGTCAAAATGAGTCATTTCCACATAAAATCCTAGTCCCCTTTAACAATTTTAACTGATTCTTACTAATTGTATAATGTATTCTTAGTTGAAACATTTGCTTTTCATACAGATTTCGTAAAATGAACAAACGTCTGGTTCCCAGAAGACCCCTGAGTGCTTCTTTGGGTCAACTTAATGAGGTGGGCCTGCCTTCACCTATACTTCCTGATGAAAGTGCAGTGGATTTGTCCAGCAGGAAACCTCCTGCACTACCAAATGGAATTGTATCGGCAGGGAGCACAGTGACACAGCTGATTCCACGAGGGACAGACCCCAGCTTTGATTCTAGTCTGAAACCAGGAAAGCTAGACCACCTGAGCAGCAGTGCTCCTGGATCCCCTCCTGACCTGTACGTCTTCAGTCTCTTCCTTGTAAAACTAAGTAGAGGGAAAAGAAATGTTTGATTCAAACCACAATGCTCTGGGGTGTGTTGTTTGTTCTTCTGTTTTGAATCAAAGTCTGTCTTCTAGTTCACTTTGTAGCCAAAGATGACCTTGAACATTCAAGCCTCCTGCCTCCACCTCCCAGATACTGGGATTGCAAGCCTACAGTACCATGCCCAACTATGTTGTGCTAGGGATTGAACCTACCAACTGAGCTATATCCCGGTCCAGAAAATAAAAATTGTGCCTTTGTTTTGTTGCCTTTTACTTCTTTTTCCTGCACTAATGATTTTTTTAAGGAAGAGTAATTTCTTTAAATTTGTAGAAGGGATTAACATTCAATTATCAATTTTCAAAGTACTGGCAGTTCTTTTATGTAAAACATTTAATGTACATTAAAAGTATTATTATAGAGATTTTAAAGTTGTCTTGTATAATTTTGTTCCCTTAGGCTGGAATCTGCCCCTAAGAGTATTTCTGCCTTACCTGTGAATCCACATCCTGTACCTTCAAGGGGACCAACAGATCTGCCTCCTATGCCAGTCACCAAACCAATTCAGATGGTACCTCGAGGTTCTCAGTTATATCCAGGACAACAAGCAGATGTTTATTATCAGGATCCTCGAGGAACTGCCCCAGCATTTGAGCCAGCACCTTATCAGCAGGGTAATGATCTTTCATTTATGTCACTCACTTTTCTTTAAGCCGAATGAGATTATTCAGTTATAAGATTGATCATTTACATAGTAGCTTTTTTTAGAAAAAAAAAAAAAAAAAAAGTGTTGGGGTTTTTTTGTTGTTGTTTTTTTGTGTTTTTGTTTGTTTGTTTGTTTGTTTTTGTTTTTTTTTTTTGAGATAGGGTTTCTATGATTTAACCCTGGCTCTACTAGAACTCATTCTGTAGACCAGGCTGGCCTCGAGTTCACAGAGATCCACCTATCTCCACCTCCTAATGTTGGGATTAAAGGCCTTAGCCACTACCGCCCATCAAAAGTATCCTTTCTTTCCTTTCCTTTCCTTTCCTTTCCTTTCCTTTCCTTTCCTTTCCTTTCCTTTCCTTTCCTTTCCTTTCCTTTCCTTTCCTTTCCTTTCCTTTCTCTTCTTTTCCTCTCTTTTTTCTTGGGGGGGGGCTTTACGAGATAGGGTTTCTCTGTGTAGCCTTGGCTGTTGTGTACTCACTTTGTAGACCAGGCTGCCCTCAAACTCTCAGAGATCTGTCTCCCTCTACTGGGATTACAGGCATGTACCACTGCCCCATTGTGCCCCATTTTAATGGTTTCAAAGAAAAAAGTTTATATAGAAAAACAAGAGCTCATTATTGTTTTGGGTTCCTCTTTTATATTGTACAGGTATGTACTATCCTCCAACACCATGTGTATCCCGCTTTGTCCGGCCTCCACCATCTGCTCCTGAACCTGGTCCTCCATACTTGGATCATTATCCACCCTACCTCCAAGATCGTGTCATAAACTCTCAGTATGGCACACAGCCACAACAGTACCCACCTATGTACCCACCTCACTATGATGGCCGCCGTGTATACCCTGCTCAGTCTTATACAAGAGAGGAGATTTTCCGGGAAAGCCCTATACCCATTGAGATTCCATCTGCAGCAGTGCCATCCTATGTTCCTGAGTCCAGAGAACGATACCAGCAGGTAGAGGGTTACTATCCAGTGGCCCCTCATCCAGCTCAGATCAGACCTTCATACCCCAGGGTATGCTATATTTTTTCTTACTTCTTCAACTTAATTTATATTTATGAACGTTCTTATTTTGCTATGGTAATAACCTTTTTGATTGATTCTTTTTATATGAAAGCATCTTTATTTCATAAATAATTTTTTAATTATTTTCATTTTATGTGTATTGGTGTTTTACCTGCATGTATGTCTATGTAAAGGTGTCAGATTTTGGAGTTACAGAATGTTGTGAGCTGCCCTGTGGATGCTGGGATTTGAACCCAGTTCCTCTGGAGGAGCAGTCAGTGCCCTCGACCACTGAGCCATCTCTCCAGCCCCTTAAATGACTTTTAAAACTTTTTATTTTTGTATATATATGTATTTATAATTAGTGTGAGAGAGTACAGGTGCACGTTTGCCATACCACACATGGGTCAGAGGATAACCCTTGAGGGTAAGTTCTTACTCTCCCATTTGTTAGATGAGGTCTTTGTTGTTGCTGCTGATGATCAGCATACTTCAGGTTAGCTCCCTCTGCAAACTTCCAGTTGATTCTTCTGTCTATTCCTCCCATATCACCATAAGCATCCTGGGATTACATATGTGTCATGTGATTTCCAGAGATTACAGCCTGGATTGTCAGGCTTACAATCAAGTCAATGCTTACACCTGTTGAGCCATCTTCGTGGTTTTAAAATAAAAACAAATAAACATAAATCTGAACATTCTTAGTTTGTGTATTAGCTCCATATAAGCTAGAAAATTTGGAAGATCTTGAGAGTTTGGATTGGCTTTCTTTGTTTTTCTTTATTCTGTCTAGTGTTGATATTTCTAAATGTTAAGATATGTATATGTTCTGCTCCTGAGTTAAATATATATGCTTAATTAATGTGCTCTGGAATTCTTTGTCAATTTTAAATAATCTTTCAATTTCCAGGAGCCTCCCTATAGTCGGCTTCCTCTTCCCCAACCCCATCCTAGTCTGGATGAGCTACATCGCAGACGGAAGGAAATAATGGCCCAGTTAGAAGAAAGAAAGGTTATCTCTCCACCTCCTTTTGCACCTTCACCGACATTGCCTCCTGCATTCCATCAAGAAGAAGTAAGTATGTCATTTTCAATCCTGCTTAGTAGTTTAACCATTATCATTTTTTGTAGCCTGTTTAAGAAATTATGAGAGCCAGGTGGTGTTGGTATATGCCTTTAATCCCAGGAGGCAGTTGCAGAGGCAGATGGGTCTCTTGAGTTTGAGGCCAGCCTGGTCTTCAGAGTGACTTCCAAGACAGCCAGGATTACACAGAGAAACCCTGTTTTGAAGAAGAAAGAAAGAAAGAAAGAAAGAAAGAAAGAAAGAAAGAAAGAAAGAAAGAAAGAAAGAAAGAAAGAAAGAAGAGAGAGAGAAAGAAAAAAAGAGAGAGAGAAAGAAAGAAAGGAGGGAGGGAGGGAAAGGAAGGAAAAGAAAGAAAGAAAGAAAGAAAGAGAAAGAAAGAGAGAGAGAGAGAAAGAGAAAAAGAAAGAAAACGAGAAATCTGTTCCCAAGATTTCATTATCAGGTTTCAAATTATGATGTTCATCAAGTTTCAAAATTAAGAGACTATTTTCTGGTTTTCTTCCAGATTCATTGTTGAATTATATATTTAGATCCTTAATCCATTTAGAATTGAGTTATGTGAGGGGGCTAGAGAGATGGCTCAGAGGTTAAGAACACTGGCTGCTTTTCCAGAGGACCCCAATTCAATTCCCATGGTGGCTCACAACCATCTACAATGAGATCTGGTGCCCTCTTCTGGCATGCAGGTGAACATGCAGATAGAGCATTGTATACGTAATAATTTCGTTATGTGAACTATTAGAATCAAAGTCTGTTTTTTTTTTCTCTGTAATGATAGCTTATTGGTGTAACACCACTTAATGATTTGAGCATCCTTTTTTCAGTATCCTACAGTCAGCTTTGTCACAATTAGTTAACTAGGGTGGGTGTGATGACCTGTAATTCTAGCACAGTAGGATGCTGACGCAAAATGATTATACCTTAGAGGCCAGCCTGCACTACATAGAGAGACAGAGAAAGATCCTGTCTTGAAAAAATGACAGATAATCAAGTATGATTCTGAGCTCTTCTGTTTCATTGATCTGTTTCTGTCTTTTTACCAGAACTGCCTTTAATCATCTATTCATTTTGTGTATGTTTCGGGAGGGGCATGCATCGAGGCGAGAGGACTGCTTGTAGGATAGGAATCAGTTCTTTGGTTCCAAGACTGCAAACTTAGGTCATCAGATTTGCACAGCACATGCACCACTTGAGCCATCTGAGTGACCTCCTTTTCTTTTTTTAAAAATTTTTTATTTGTTTGTTTTATTTGAGGCAGGGTTTCTCTGTGTAGCGTTGCTGTCCTGAACTCCCTTTGTAGATCAGGCTGGCCTCAGATTTGCAGAGATCCACCTAGCTCTGCCTTCCTGAGTGCTGAGATTACAGATATGTGTACCACACCTAGCTGACCCCTCATTCTATTAATGTAGTTTACCTAAGACTGGACTCACTGATAAAGGTTTTCTAGTATTGAACTCAAAGTAAATAAACAGTTGTGAGCTGGGGGGGTTGGTTCAGTATTAATGACTTGACAAGAGTATGTGAAGCCTGGGTTTCAGCTCCCAGCACCATTAAAGCCAGACAGAGACCCACAAAAGAATCAGTATGTTAATTTTCATTAAAAAAAAATCTGCTTCACAGCACACCTTTAATCCCAGTACGCAGGGAGGCAGAGGCAGGCAGATCTCTGTGACTTCAAGGCCAGCCTGGTCTACAAAGGCAGTCCAAGACAGCCAAGGCTACACAGAGAAACTCTGTCTCAAAAAACAAAAGAAAAGCATCTGCTTCAGTTTTATTAGGATTTATTAACTCTCTAGATTACTCCATACTGACCAGTATGGTAGCCACTAGCCACATGTAGTTGTTGAGTACAGGAAATGTGGCTGGGGTGATATGCTATAAACATAAAATCTACACTGAATCCAATGATTCAGTACCAAAAACTAAAATCTTAACATTCAATTTTTTGTTTTGTTTTGCCTTTTGAGGTAGGGACTTACTTTATAACCCCTGGCTGGCCTGAAACTCATTTAAAAATTTTTTTTAAAGATTTATTTATTATTTATATAGCATTCTGCCTGCATGTTTTGCCTGCGTACCAGGTCTCAGTATGGATGGTTGTGAGCCACCATGTGGTTGCTGGGAATTGAACTCAGGACCTTTGGAAGAAAAGCCAGTGTTCTTAACCTCTGAGCCATCTCTCCAGCCCCACTGAAACTCATTTATAGAGACCAGTTTGGCCTGGAATTTATAGAGATATATCTACCTCTGTTTCCTGAGTGCTTGGATTAACAACATGTGATATCAAACCTGGTCTTTGTTTTTAATATCTTGGATATGATAGGTTAAATTAAGTGTATTAAAATTAAATTTTACCAAGTTTTTCTTTGTTTGCTTGCTGGCTCGCTTACTTTTAGAGATGGAGTCTTTTTTGGAATTAGGCTGACCTCAAACTCAAGGCAGTCCTGCTACAGCTTCCTAAGTATTGGGATTACATACCTTGGTGATCTTTCTGTACTACACCTGTTTCTTCTACTTTTTCTGTTTATTTTGTTTTGTTTTTGTTTTTAGTCAGGGTTTCTCTGTGAGTCCCTGGCTATCCTGGAACTCACTCTATAGAACAGAGTGACCTTGAACCTTTAATCCCAGCACTGAGGAGGCAGAGACAGGCAGGGTTTGAGGCCAGTGCTGTATACAGAGTGAGTTTCAGCACAACCAGGACTACACAAGAGAAACCCCTAACTTGAAAAACCAGAAAAGCAACAAATAAAAAGTCTATCTGTTCCTATTTGCATAATTTTTAAATAATTGAGACATATAAATTAAGATGTGTTTTTAGTTCAGTAATGGAGAAACCAGTAGTGTAGTTAAAAAAGAAAAATAAGATTTGCAAATATGGAGAGATAGTAAAATCAAGGTCATACTTGGTTTATGTGACATAGTGCCATAATTCTGAGTACTAGATTTATGTTTCTATAAAGTAGTGCTAATATATTTGTTTTGGTTTGGAGTTTTTTTGAAACAGAATCTCACATTGTAGCCAGATTCATCTTGAATTCACTCAAGATGGCCTCAAAGTCAGTGTCTCCTGCCTCAGCTTCCCAAGTGCTGGGAATTATAGGTCTGGGTTACTATGTCCAGCAAAACATTGCTTATAGCTATCACGAATGTGTGTTGTCCTTCCTTTTCCATTTCTATACTAATATTTTTCATTGGTTAGTTTTGCTAGGGATTTTATTTTCCTTTAATTAGAGAATGTGAGCTAAGAATATAGCTCAGTTGGTAGAGTACTTGCCTAGCACGCACAAATCTCTGGGTTCAGTCCATAACACGTTGTAAATTGGGTACGGAGGCAGGAAGATCCAAAAGTTCTAGGTCATCCTTGGCTACATAACAACTTTGAGGCCTACCTGAAATACATGAAACCTTGTCTCAAACTTTATTCATTTGTTATATATAATGAGTCTAATTGGAGTGTAAGTTTTTGTTTTTTTTTCTCTCAAGTCAAATAATATAAGAATATGTTTTACAGGGAGCCAGGTGCAGGGGCACATGCCTGTAATCCTGGCAGAAGGAGGCAGATCTCTGTTGAGTTCGAGGCCAGCCTGGTCTACAAAAGTGAGTCCAGGACAGCCAAGGCTACACAGAGAAACCTTGCCCCAAAACAAACAAACAAGTTTACAGCCTGGTGGTGGTGGTGCATGCCTTTAATCTCAGCACTTGGGAGGCAGAGGTGGGTAGATCTCTTAGATCTCTGTGAGTTCAAGGCTAGCCTGGTCTACAAAAGTGAGTCCAGGACAGCCAAGGCTACACAGAGAAACCTTGCCTCAAAACAAACAAACAAACAAGTTTACAGCGTGGTGGTGGTGGTGGTGCATGCCTTTAATCTCAGCACTTGGGAGGCAGAGGTGGGTAGATCTCTTAGATCTCTGTGAGTTCAAGGCTAGCCTGGTCTACAGAGTGAGTCCAGGACAAACAGGGCTACGCAGAGAAACCCTGTCTCAAAATTCCAAAAAAATGTGCCCTGCTTTTTCTGTTTTGCTTACTCATAGACCCATTTTCTATCCCCTCCCCCCTTTTATCTATAGTTTTTAGATGAAGAACTGAAGATAGCTGGAAAATACAAAGCAAATGATTATAGCCAATATTCTCCCTGGTCATGTGATACCATCGGCTCCTACATTGGAACCAAAGATGCAAAACCCAAAGATGTTGTGGCAGCAGGGAGTGTGGAAATGATGGTATGTGTAATGGCGAATATAAATCTAGATACATAAATTTTATCTATTAAAGTTTAGGGACAACTAATTGAGTTTTGCTTTTGTTTCATTTAAGTATAAAGCATTTTATTATCTTGACAAAGAAGAATATATTGTATATCATTTCAGGTAGCAATTTCCCAATAATTTTTCAGATCCAAATTAAGTAATTTTAAGTATTTAATCAATAGCCTAGATTTCAGGGCTGGAGAGATGGCTCAGTGATTAAGAGAGCATATTGCCATTGCAAAGGACTTGAGTGCCCAGCTCCCATGTTGGGCAGTTCACAACCACCTTTAACTCTGGCTCCAGATGATCCAGTGCTCTCCTCTGGCCTGCGTGAGCACCCACGCTCAGTGCGTATACTCACACAGATGTACAAAGACACATAACTAAATTAATTTGCCAGGGAGTGGTACTACCAGACTTTAATCCCAACACCTGTGAGCCAGAGGCAGGTGGCTCTCTATGAGTTCAAGACCAGCCTGGTCTACATAGTAAGTTTCAGAACAGCTAAGACTATATATAAAGACACTGTCTCAGAAAACCAAGATATTAATTTTAAAAAAGATTTTGGATTTCTTTACCAAATAAATTAAAACTCTTACAAGTGTGAAGTTTAAACAACCAACTTGGTTAATTTATTTGGTAAAGAAATCCTTTTTTTTTAACAAAAATTTTTTTGGATTTTTTTAAAAAATGAAAATATAATAACTAGCTAGTTAGCTAAGGTTTAATGTTTCTGTATTTACATATCATTATTTTATATATTTATTGCCCCCCTTTGGTAGAAATAAAACTTTACAAAAGTAGTTAACCTCCTCACTCCTTTTCTTCCTCACTCCTCCCTGTTAGAAAGTAACCTCTACCCTGAGTTTAATGCCTATTGTTTGGATAAAGTATCCCTCTTGTCTTGGCCTGTAGAGTAGCTGGAATTATGGGCAGGTACCACTGTGCCCAGATACTGCTTTTTCCTTTTGAGACAGCACCTCACTTAAGTTTTTGGGTTGGCTTTGAAATCACTGTGTATAGCACAGGCTGACTTCAGACTTTGTGATACTCTTGTCTTAGCCTTTCTCATAGCTACAATTTTAGATCAGGGTAACCTGATTCTTTACTATTATTTTTATTTTGAACTTCATTTTTTTGAAGATTTTTTTTTTTTTTAGGGTTGTTTATTTAGTTTATGTGTATAAGTGTTTTGCTCACATGCATGTCAGTGTTTGACAGGTGTGCCTCGTGTCCTCAGAAATCAAAAGATACCCAGGAACTAGAGTTAGGGATGGTTGTCAGCTACATGAGTGCTGGGTCCTTTGTAAGAACAAGCACTCTTAAGCGCTGAGCTATCTCCCCAGCCCCTTATGTGTATTGTCAATGGACACTTTCTAGAGACTCCTTGTGCACAATCCTGAAAGTTATACTTAGACATGTATTCCTGGCCAGATAACTCATTCCTAG
Source organism: Psammomys obesus (assembly GCF_907164565.1). Classification (NCBI taxonomy): domain Eukaryota; kingdom Metazoa; phylum Chordata; class Mammalia; order Rodentia; family Muridae; genus Psammomys; species Psammomys obesus. The sequence continues at coordinate 9,051,161 of NW_026596057.1, read as the reverse complement.
AATTCCAGAGCTTAAGAGAATGGGGCAAAAGGGCAGTGACATCATAGCCAGCTTGAACTATGTTTTGTTTTGTTTAAGTCTGGATTTAATCCTAGCACTAGGGAGGCAGAGATGGTGGATATCTGACTTCAAGGCCAGTTTGGTCTCCTTAGTGAGTTCTAGTCTACAAGGGTGACATAGTGAGACCCTGTCCCCAAAAAAAGAAGAAAAAAAGATATTGCTGGCATAAGAGGTATTGCTTGACATCATTTTCCCTGTTGATTCTAAAAACATTCCCTACTGATTTGTGTAGGGTTTCATAGATAACGTTTACATAGCTGGTTTAAGATAAGACCAACTCAAGTAGATAACAGGCCAAAGGGGGAAAAAATTAAATAAAAAACAAACTGCAAGGGAACTGGAAATGTGACAGAGAGGCCCTGGGCTCAGTCCCTACCATCAAATAAGGTAAAATTAAATTGAAACCAAACTTCTGTGTAATGATGAGCAAAATGTATGTTTCTACACGATAGGACACCTTTCATTAGAATGAGCTGAAATAAAATAGTAATGTAAGGTGCTTTCAAAAAAGTTATCACACTGAAGTAACATTAGCAAAGTAAAATGAATTTCCTTAAATCAGTAAACAATAACAAAATTCCTAACGTAGTATAGATGCCATTAAAAGTTTTCCAAATATGTGAAAGAAGTCATAACTCAGTGTCTCTCAAGCATTGATATGTGGGCTAGGCATGTAGCTCAGTGGTAAAGTGCTTGCCTAACAAGTTAATGTTCATACATACTGTTTAGGAATGGGTGGATCTATCATCTTCTGTCACCTGTACTTAAAGTTGGTCATATATTTTCTACTGTGGTCTAAAAGCAATGTTTATGTGACATCCAAAGACAGTAAAGATTTTTTAATAAGAGCATCATATTCTTATTAACCTCTCTATAAGGCTAGTAGAAACTAGCCATAATCTCAGTTTTGCTTTTTGTCAGAATGTAGAAAGTAAAGGAATGAGAGACCAGCGATTGGATCTTCAGAGAAGAGCAGTGGAAACTAGTGATGATGACCTCATCCCATTTGGAGACCGACCGACAGTATCTCGGTTTGGTGCCATCTCTCGAACATCCAAAACGCTGTATCAGGGTGCTGGCCCAATGCAGGCTATGGCACCTCAGGGAGCACCCACAAAATCTATTAGTATTTCAGGTAAGAATCCCAGAATAGTAGTCATGACTCTCAATATAATTCTGTCAGTGCTTTTAAAAATCTTAAATGCAGTGATTTTTAAACTCTTTCCTGTAAGAAAGCAATTGCAAAGCTGGGTGTGGTAGCACCCACCTTAATCCCAGCACTCAGGAGACAGAGGCAGGGGGATCTCTCAATTGAGGCCAGCCTGGTCTACAAAGCAAGTTCCAGGACAGCCAGAGCAGTTATACAGAGAAACTCTGTCTCAAAACACAAACAAACATAAAGAATTATACCTCAGGGAATTTTAAGAGCTTAAACTAAAATTAACTGTTTATATATTAAGATTCCCTGAGGGGCTGGGGTGGAGCTCAGTTGGCAGAGTGTGTGTTTAATATACATGAAACCCTAGATTCAATACCCAGAACCACATAAACCAGGTGTTAGGGTACGAGCCATTGATCCTAGCACTTGGAAGATGGAGGTAGAAAGATCAGAATGTTCAAATTCAGCCTTGAGTACATAGTACACTATTTGGAGGCTATTCTGGGCTAGAGACCCTGTCTCAAAAGAAAAACAAGATGCCTGTGGATTTTATCTTTAAATGGCTCTTGTTTATTAAAATAATAGATTCTTGGAGTCTGAGGAGATGACTGATTGGATAAAGAAGATCTGAATTTGTATCCCCAGTACACACATAAAATGCAGACATGTGTGTCTATAAGCCCAGTGCTTTGGGAGGATAACCTGACATCAGTAATCACCTCTACATTCAAACTCTCAGTGTGCACACACTGAGAAGAAAATATGAAACTGAAGGTTCAGTGGGGAAGAAACAAGTAACAGTATGATCATTTTGGCAGATAACTGTCTTAGACAGAGAGATATACAGAAACAATGTGCCTTTGCCTTTTTTTGATTATAGTACCTTAGATGACTCAAACTTGTGAATTACATCCTGCCACAATAAACTGTTCCCTTACAGATTATAGTCCATATGGAGCTCATGGTGGCTGGGGAGATTCTCCATATTCACCTCATGCAAACATACCTCCTCAGGGACACTTCATTGAGAGGTATAAGTCATTCTTTTTACTTGCTATAAATACTTGAAAGCATTCAGCTTTCTTTGCTTTGTTTTTCTAGTCAGTAGTGATTTTACTAAATAAAATTTTACACAAAAGTCACCTCAGGATTTATTTCTTTCTTACCAAAGAGAGAAATTGTCCATGGCAGAAGTGGCCAGTCATGGAAAACCCCTCCTATCTGCTGAAAGAGAACAACTACGGCTAGAATTGCAGCAACTGAATCATCAGATCAGCCAGCAGACCCAGTTACGTGGACTAGAGGTACATACCTACAGATAACTTTTTATTGTGTTGAGAGTTTTGATATAGAGTATCACTGTGAAGCCCAGCTAACCTCAAACTCACCATCCTCCCTTAATGCTTACACTGAGATACACCTGTTTAGCACTGCAACTATTTTGTGCTCTAGTTTTGAAGTTCCCAAGGATTTAAAATTTGATTTAAAAAATGGTTTCATTATGTGCCTGTATTTGTACAAGAATACAGGTGCTGGAGGATAATTGGATCTGCCTGGTGCTGCAGTTACAGGCAATTGTAGACCTCCTGACATGGATACTGCAAACAGAGCAGTATATGATCTTAGCCACCAAACCACCTCTCCAGCCCCCTTAAATAGTAATTTTTGGGATACAGTAAGCACAGAATTTTAAAGCCTTCGCCTAAGTGTTAGATATCCATTCTTCAGAGAATTCAGAACTAGATTTAGTTCTTGACTAATAAAAAAAGAATATCGTCTGAGTACCTGGGGGGGAGGAATACTTGCTATCATTGAGTTTTTTATAGATAAAATATAGGAGTTATAGCAGTAAGAAAGATACACATTTATAATTGGCTTCTTCTTGAAATGTAAAAAATAATAATAATAATTTTGGTGCTAAAAATATGGCTACTGTTCTTACAGAGGATCAAAGTTTGACTCCTATTTTGCAATTGCCTGTAACTCCAGCTCCTGGGGATCCAGCACCCTCTTTTCACATCCATAGGCACCTGTACTTACATGCTAACACATAGGACACATTCTTGAAAATAAAACCATTTTTATTCAAGTGCTACTAAAAAAGAGATAACTAATTTATAGTTGGATTGTTTTTATAGTAAACTTGGGGTTAGTTTAGTGGTAAATACTTGAGATAAAGTATTCTTTCTGTGGCATGAGGTGTGCTGAGCTACGCCTGTGCTTGTCTTTGCGCACCAGGCTGTTAGTAACCGGCTAGTAGTACAGAGGGAGGTGAACACCCTGGCGGGCCAGCCACAGCCCCCTCCAAAATGGCCTGGAATGATCTCAAGTGAGCAGCTAAGCTTGGAACTACATCAGGTGGAAAGGGAAATTGGGAAGAGAACCCGGGAATTGAGTATGGTAAGTGCCGAGGTAGGAAAAGGGAGGGTAGGTGAAATAAATTCTGTATCCCTTTAGAGTTTCGAATCATCTGGAGTCCATTCCAGGTAGCCTGAAGAGTGGCTAATATTTAGAGTAGTTCTTGTAAACTTGATTTGTTACCTGGTTGTATCATTACTCTTAGTACCTGTTGTTTTGGGTTTGCCCTTTTTCATAGACTTTGGGGGGGAAAGCAATTAATTGGAAATTTTAAAGTTTTTGTTTAACATACTCATTAGGAAAGCAGATGGGATGAGGCTTAATCTTTTGGATTTTGTAATATTAAGATATGTTTACACAATAAAATGCTGGGTTTTATGACCTTTAAGATATTGGCCTATTTTCATTAAGTAAATGTAGTCTGTACACTGTTCTCTGTGCTATTTTTTCATGTTGGTTTGTGGCATTTTCCAAAGGTAGTGAGAAGATAGGTTGTACTGTTATGCTTTTGTGTATACTCTGTCATCTGCCTTGTTGTTGTTGTTAATTCTCAATGAACCAGGAATGATTTTTGGATCATTAGTTCATGTCTGATTTTGGTCTATGCCATTACACCACAGATTACTGACTTATTTCTTCTTCTTTTAAAGGAGAACCAGTGTTCTGTCGACATGAAAAGCAAATTGGCTACAAGTAAACAAACAGAAAATGGACAGCCAGAACCACAAAACAAGGTCCCAGCTGAAGACCTTACATTGACATTCAGGTAAGGAAAGGGATGCTTTTATAGTCCTATTTAACCATACATGAAAGAGAAATATCTATATTATCTGACCATACCCAAAGTGACTTTATGAAAATGTTTTTTTTTTTTTTTTGGTTTTTTGTTTGTTTGTTTGTTTTCATATAAAAAGAAAAAAATAATATGAATATATACATTGGTTTTTTGAGACAGGGTTTCTCTGTGTAGTCCTGGCTCTCCTGGAACTCACTCTATAGACCAGGTTGGCCTTGAACTCAAGATGTATGCTACCACTGCTCAGCAGGAGAAAAGAATATGTTTTTACTAAATCTCGCAGTTATAAAATTTACCTCAGGAGCTGGGGTGGGATATAGCTGTGGGCACTAAAGAAGTTGAGGTAGGAAGATGGGAATTTGAGACTCGTCTGGGCAAACACTTGCAACACAAAACTTAGCACTTAACCAGGGTTCAATTATCTGTTAATTCCTAACAAATATATTTTCTGGTTACATTTCCTTCTTCTCACTGCTTTAAGTATAACCTTATGATTTTGAATATATGCTCACTATAAAAATTAATAAGTGATTAAAAGCTCACTCATCCCCTATCTTATTGTTTTTATTTTGTTTTCATACTGGCTATTTGACTCAGAACCTCACAAAAATACTGCGCATATATTTTAACAAAAACTAAGCTGTCTCCTCCTCCCCCATTTCAGTTTTGTTACAAAAATATGCACGCCATGGGTGATAGAATTTTTATAAAGATAGGAACTTTTTTTTATTTTGTTTTGTTTTGCTTTGCTTTTTGAGACAGTTTTTTTGTTTTGCATTGCTTTACTTTTTGAGACAGGGTTTCTTTGTGTAGCAGAGCCCTGATTGTTCTGGACTCACTTTGTAGACCAGGCTGGCCTTGAATTTACAGAGATCCACCTGCCTCTGCCTCCAGAGTTCTGAGATTAAAGATATGTACTTTTTTAAACACCAGTGTTTTCCATTTCTCATCATTGATATCTTACCTGTCTTTTTAATGTCATTTAGTTTAGCATTTAGCCTTGCTTAGTATTGTGGGGTTAAATTGTTGTTTTTTATTTGTTTGTTTGTTTTGTTTTGTTTTGTTTTTTTTTGGTCTTTTGAGACAAGGTGGGATTGGACCATCTCCAGGCCGTCCCTAGCCATGTTTTTATTTGATCCCTCCCATAATATGGTATTTAATTCACTTGTGTATTCTTATTTATTTTCTTTGACACATTTGAGGCATTTGAATGCATAGTCCTATGCCAACTTCCTCATTACCTGTAATGAGACCGTATAATGTTGCCGGGCATGGTGGCACATGCCTTTAATATTAACACTCATTGTGAGTCCTAGGATAGCCAGGGCTATGTAGAAAGACCCTGTCTCAACAACAACAAAAAAATCAAAATAAACAAAGAATTTCTAATTGTTCTTGTTACTATCTTCTTAGCTTTTGGCTATTTTAAATATATGCTAGCGTAGGTTCAAAATTAATTCCCATACAAATAAACTTGGTAAATTGGAGGTTAGTACTTTTTCTTAAATGCCAGGCAGCCAATATTTTAAGGTATGGGTCTTTTGAGATATTGGCAATTTCAGGGAAGGAGTCTCACTATCTATTCCTGCCTCCCAAGTAAACTCCTTAGCTCAGTGTAAGTGGTAATAGATACATAAGCAAATAGGCAGGTTGTGTTCTGACAAACCTGTATATATAGAACAGGAAACTTGTCAGTTTTAGTTTATTGTCTGTGTGCTACGATGTGAATGAGGAGTTAAAACCAAAATTTGGAAGCTATTTATATAGTTTCCTTTGTTTTGGTTGTTTGAAGCAGTCTCATTGTGTAGCCTTGGTTGGCCTGGAACCAAGCTAGACTAAAACTGAAAGAGATCAGCCTGTCTCTGCTTCCTGCTTGAACTAAAGGCATGTGCCACTACTCCTGGCTCATATTTTTCTACAGTACTAAATTATATGTCCTATTGATTGAATTTTATTCAGAGTAATTGCTCTTTTAAAAATTCTGACTGTTTTTCATGTAATTAACAGTGATGTACCAAATGGATCAGCTTTGACACAAGAGAATCTCAGCCTCCTGTCAGACAAGACCAGCTCTATGAACCTGTCAGAAGACCCTGAGGGAGGAGGAGATAACAGTGATTCCCAGAGATCAGGAGTTACTTCCAGTTCTGCTCCCTAGGATATGGGCGCCTGCTTCTACCTTCTGCTCCTGATCAGTTTGTGGGGCATAGAGATAGAAGAATGGATAACTTCTAAACTTTCTGAGTGCTCAGCAAAATCCAGGAAAAGCAGCCAAGGCGATGTGCACAAATACTACAACTAAACAAACCTGCACATAGTTCACATTAATGCATTTTTTTAATTTAAAGAAAAGAAAATTAGCAGTATCTGCAAGCAATTCAGATTAAATTTGTTTTTGTTCTGTGAATGAACTTTATTTTAATAACTTTGGACGCCTTGGATCCAGGGCTTTAAAAAAAAAAGAAGATATTATATATACACTCTGTTTGATTAATTGTATGATCTTAATGAAGTAGGTTTTTCTTGTATTTTGGTATTATTACATACCCAGTGTATAATTCCTTTCTCCCAGTCCTTCCAACTCTCACAACTGTAAACTAAAATAGACAAAAAAGCACCGTTTCCAAGAATTCTGTGGTAATAGATTGGGTTATTAGAAACTGTGCAGCAAACTGATTTTATTAGAGCGATTCTTTAACCCCGCCCATACCCACCCTGTTTCTGGATCACTGGCTTTGTGGGTAGACACTTTTTTTTTTTTACAACAGTAAAACTTATCTGAGGGTTTTAATTTCAACTTTTTAGAGATATCAACAGGCAGTTGATTATATTGAGCTACACATTTCCATGTTAAGGATTCCTCGCATTCTCGCCTCAAAATCTGAAAGCCTATTTAGTACTTACAGTGTTTAATTAGATTTAAGTGAAGATTACTTTAAGAACGAACTCTAAACTGGACATGATAGCTCATTCCTGTAATCCCAGAACTCAAGATGTTGAGGCAGGAGAAAACCAAAATAAGAAAAAGAAATGAGCTTCAAATTGTTAATAATAAAAATAAATAATTCCTGTTCTCCTGTGTTAAGCTCATGTTGGAAAATTGGAGCTGTGCGTACAAATTAAACTTCTTTTGAAACTCTAGAATGGACAAACCAGGACAATGAACCATGTCCTAAAACTTGGTGATATGGCTCAGCAAAAGAGCATTGGCTGTTCTCCCAGAGGACCCAGATTCTTCCCAGCACCCACAGGGAGGCTTACAGCTGCTAGTAACTTCACTTCCAAGGGATCTCAAATCCTCTTCTGGCCCGTGTGGGCACCAGGCCCACATGAGTGCATGTGCATACACACAGACAACACACACACATAAAATTTCAAAATTAAATAAACCTTAACACTTGATATGAACTGCAATAAAGAGGGACATATTATTTCAGTAGAATTTTTATTTTCTTTTCAAAAGCATAAGAGATTTGGCAGATAGAAACTGCCTGAGTCTTCAGGATAGTTTATGCATCGATTACTTGTTGCCACTCAGAATTACTAGCATAACTAGTAATAAATGACTTGAAGTGAGGTTTCGTAGACTTGGCTTTCTGACATTAGAAACGTTTATGAAAACGTTGAAGAGTAAGGAAGGATTTTTATTTAGTTCTGCTGCACATATTCTAATGCTACCACTATATGCTTAATTTACTAAACCTCTGTAAAATGAGTTCGGTGGGGGACTATTTCATAAAATCACTCCATCCCTCTTATTGTCTGATGTCAGTTTCCCTTTCTAGATAATACTTCTAAACAAGAAAGCACTGGTTATGTAATAAGTTACTGCATTGCTTTGGTTGGGTAAAAGAAAAAGTTTATATTTTTCTTATTTCTTATATTCTTAACCCTTAACTCCTGCTGAGGTCAGAGCCACCTCAGTCTAAGCTCTGTGTCCATTTCATATTGTTATTGAAACAAGTGGGTGGGGGTGGGGTAGGGATGGGATAGGGGTGGGAAGGGAAAAATAGTCCTGCCATTGCCTACCAGTAGGAAATCCAAACAGAACACTCATTTGAGTAGCAATTATTTAATTTGCCCAGTCAAGGCACCGTGTTTATATACTATTTCACATTGAATTTGATTATGCCCTACAGACCTGGCTGGTCAAGGATTTGATATACACATATTGGCTTGGGATTCGAGCTTTCTTTTTTATTTAAATGAAAATTTATATATATTATATATATATATATATACATATATACATGGCTATATCTGTATATATATCGGGTATGTTTTAAAGATTTCTTCGCATAAGCGCAGCTGTTGCAATAAAATGACTGATTGGGAGGTAGAGGCACCGAATGACGGTGAGGCATTTCTCAGTTGATGCATACATTTTCCTTTTAATTTTAAATATTATACATTTGTGTGTTTGCTTTTTTGGCCTTTTTTTTTTTTTTAGGATAAAATGTCTTACATTTATACGTTACTCATTATTTATTGAGAGAAGGAAAGAACTGTTATGTCTGACAGGATTTTTATTTTTCTGCACATCTATAAAATGCCACATTATTGGCCTCTTGCCTTCAGTAGACAGATTTTGGGCAGATCTTACCTCCTTTGGACATGTCAGATAATTCTTAAGTCTTAGAAGCAGATGGTTTATTTTGGAAATTAGAATGACTAGGGGAAGAAATCCTGTGTATTGGTTTTGTTGGATTTAAGAATAAAAGTAAATTTTCATTGTGATGTGTGTGAAACCCCCAAAAGGCACACTGTGCTGCGGTGCACTAGTATCTCTTTAGATGTATTCTTATATAGGGAGAAAATTAGTCTCTTAAATGGTAGCATGAGTTCCCCAAGCCCCAGTCTCTATAGCCTATCTGGGTTGGGTAGAAAGTGGAAGATGGTGTGCCTACAATTCTGCTATTTGTTATTTGGTCATTTTCCCTTATCGATTCTTGGGTGTATTTTTTTTGGGGGGTGGGGAGTATTTGTTTGTGCCCACTGCCAGGTTTAGGGATTTAATAAAACTCCCCACAACTTTGAGGGTTTTTTTTTTTTTTCCTCCCTTTAACAAACTTTGTGTTATAAGGCAACAATAAATTGAGGCATAACTCATGACTAACTGCTGTTTTTGTCAAAATCTAAAAAGCATTGATTTTTATTTGTGTCTTTAGAGACATTAAAAAATGAAACCATCAAACAGGAAGTAGAGCTTTTGCACCACTGCCACCACACCCCTTTTAGGACAGAGTCTTAACCATGTAGCCCAAACTGGTGGATTCAAGACCCTTCTGCTTCAGCCTCCTGAGCAATGGGATTTCAGGCATATGCTGCTGTGTTCAGCATGCTCAACAATATGTGTTTTTTCACATAAATGGTTTCTTCTGAAGATGACTTTTTTTGAGAATCATCTCAGATGAACACAGAAAATTCTGGAAGTGTTAAGGAGCATTTTGCTCACACTTGTTCAGAAACAAAGCCAGCATGTTACTGTAGTGAATATGAAAGCACTTTGGTTCATTCTGTTTTCAGTGAGTCTCTGGAAAATGGTAAAAAACTGAGAATGAAATATCTAGACTCACTTTCCTAATTTATAGACACAAGATAAGTCTAGTAGCTACCCTCTCCTGGATAACTTACTGATTCTGATGTGACCAAAGAGCCATTCCTTACCACTTTTCTAATTAAACAAAACTTGTAGCATAGGTTTCTAGTAATAATGTTCAAATAACAAGACACTATTAATAATAACTGCAAATATTCAACTACTCAGAATGTATAAGAACTTGTTTGGTATGGCATTAATGTGGGCCATTCCCTTCTCTCATCTTCCTTCCCTTCTTTTTTTTTCCCCCCCACATATTTATTTTTTGCCTAAAAGCAGAAGATTGATGCAATTCTCACTTGCTACTTGGATACATGATCTCATCAGACTCCCATGAGCTTCAGTATGGGAGCTTGAAATTTAGTTCCTACGTTTCCCATAATTGTCTTTTTTTTCTTTTCTTCCTGACCCCTTGACATTCTGCAGTTTCCCCTTGACTTACCCAATCTGTAACAGTGACAGTTTGCTGCCTCTAAATGGAGCATTCAAATGAATTCGCTTAGCCAATGACTTCTGTGAAGTTGCCTTTTCTAATGGCGTTATTACTCAGTGATGCACAGATGTGGTATTTGCCCTACTGGCAGGCAAGCAAAGGGTCTGGTAAAGAATGATAACCTGCTATGTCTTTAAGGAGCGCCAAAGACTTGTGCTTTACTCTGTTTTGGTTTTAGGGGAAATAGTAGCCATTTTGATTATGAAACCTGGTAGTATTTGTGAGTTGATTGTACTGTGTAGATGTCAGAAGTTAACTGTTAAGGTTAGCTGGCCTTATAAAATGTAAAAGTAATGAAAATTTATCAGTTTCTCTAAACCAGTAAATGTCATCCTTGACAATATTTGTTTAAGCAACTCACTCTCCCTTTTGGGGACTGTCTTGATGTAATAGTATCTTCAGTGTTTTTCTACTTTCACTTGTGCCTAGAGGACAATGTACTTTCACTATGGTCAAGTCATGGGGCTGGGGCTTCTTCCTGAGCTCAAGGCTTGTGAGAAATGATTAACTGTAGTTAGTACCTGTTCAGCTTATGTTCAGGGACCCCTTATTTTCACTAAATGGGATTAATTTGCTATTATTTATATGTACAAAATAGTGATAGAATGAAATTTTACCATATTCTCCATTTGGGCTTTAAAAAAATTAAGAATTCAATATGTGAAATCTTTGTGGAAAAAAAATCTGTAATGATTTAGTAAAAGATATGGCCTAATTAGTTTTCAGGAGGAGTTAATGACCTTGCAAATTAGCTTCAGTATTACACTATTACACACTTGCCCTATAAAAGGTTTGAGTGTATTAAAATCTTGTTAATACATGCTTATAGTGTTGCAAAGGGATCTCAGCTCCTGAAAATAGAACTCAGATTAACCAACTTCTCTGAGACTGTTTATTCTCCACCGTATTGGTGAACACAACAAGAAATTTACTACTGTCACCATTTTACCTGCATGCTTGTTTCGCAGAAACACATCCATGTCTACCTTGGACAGCTGTGACTTTTGTTATTTATTTATTTATTCAGCTTAGCTTTAAAAAAAATTCCTGCTGAAACGACTTGCTGGGAGTAAATTGTGTTATTATTATTTTTTTTTTAACGTTCTTAGTCAGCTTTTCTGAGCCACTTCAAAGAAAGCTGGTTTTGTTTTGTTTTTTTCAAAAGGCATAGGAAATAATACTGTTTGAAAATTTAAGATTCTGTTTCTGTAATTTCTAAAGGTGTGTTCCTAAGTAAGAGTGTAATTGATTAGTAATACTAATTTCATTAATAAGGAATAGGAAACCACCACCCCCAGGAGTAAGTGACACCTTGTAATAAGTGTGTTCTCAGTAGGTAGGCTTTCAATGCTACACTGAATAAAGTGGTAAAGAGTCCTTGGGATCCCGTTATGATGAAGGGACTTCCCTTAGCACTGGAATTGTTCTTAAAGCCTCTGGATTTCAGACACACACTGAATTTCCCTGAATTTAACCTTCATTTTCACAAGAAACTAAGGCATTGTAACCCAAGGTGGAAATTTTAAACCTTAAGACAATACTGTGTCAGAAAAATGTGTATTTAGAAAAATGAAATCCTGTGGAGTTTGTTATCTTAATGTATGTTGTATAGTAGATAAAGTGAGTTTTGTTTGTTTGTTTGTTTGTATTGAAGACTCACTTTCTGGTTAGTTCATCATTTGGTTTTATGTTTTCTCTTTTAATGCTAAGTAGGCAGAGCTCACAAGTCTTTGGCTCCCATGTTAGGTTGTACACTCAGAGTCATCTTATAACTGGAAACTGTCAGGTGGTCCCAACTCCAGTAAGTGCATGAAAGGCCAAGAAATGGATGCAAACAAATGCTGGGGATAATGGTCTGCGTTCTGTGTTTGGTTTTAGTCTCCTTTTTGAAATTGCATCTTTATAATTTATTGGGGTAGCCTGTTCTGTTTGTTGGCTGGCATTTCACAGTAATATCCAAACACACCGTAAAATTTTGTTTCTCTATTTACAGAGAAATAACAACTTTTGCTTTTTAGCTCTACACTCCCTGTTTAGCTAAGTCCTGAGAAATTTTTCCCCCATCTGCTTTTTGGTTTGGTTTTTTTTTTTTTTTTTCCAACTTTTCACTTATCCTCTTTTTCATCTTTTTGTCTTCCCACCTTCTGGATGTAAAAGAACTTGAAAGAAAAAAAAAATCATTCACAGGTCCTAGGCCTCAGAATCTTACTTTTTAATGAATCTGTGACTTTCCAGGAGTAATACAGAAAGTGAACCAGGGTTATAAAAAACCTTTCACCCACCTAAACATTTTCCAGTTGTGAGGTTCCTCTTCGTGTGTGGTCTTTTCCCTTTTACCCCCGCCACCCTTCCCTGACTATGGTCAATTGGTCTCTTGGCTCATACTAGTCTCCTGAGACATTCTGCAGTCATTATCACCTTTTTGGGTGGATTTTACTTAGTTTTTGTTTTGTTTTGTTTTTAAAAAAAATAACATTGATTCATATTTGCTTGGGATAGAGCTTGTGTAATTACCAATCGTATTGATTGTATGTGATTGTGCCCTGCAGAGGTATACTTAACAAAAGTAATCTAAGCTAATAAAGGAGCCCATGAGATTTGAGTCAGAATAGAGATGGCTTTATGAAATTGCAGTTTCAGGTCGTGTGACTTCCCTTCTCAGAATCAGTGTTGTATAAAATACTATTTTAAAAGATTTTCCTACATTCCTGTATTTTTCCATTGCCTCAGTTCCTTATTCTTTTTGTGTCATTCTCTACCCACCTGCTCAGATTTCTTTTGGATTGAGTCTTGAAGTAACAGTTGACTTTTAAATTAATGAATTTTGTGAAAATTTACATTTTTCCAAATGTTTCCAATTGAGAACAAACAATGGGTTGGGGTTCACCAGCCTGTGACTAACTTCTTAGCGTCTGGCCAAAGGTGAGATTTTGTATGGAGGCATTATCTTCTGAAAGTTCTTTTTTTAATAGGAAAAAAGAAAAAGAATCTAACTTGAAATGGAACATTCCTTTTCTTGTTTAATCTATTTAATATTTCCACTTTTTAAACGGCCTTCAAAACACATTAGGTGGAAAAAAAAGAAATAGTGTGTTTAGGGCTACAGAACTATGGATCTGAACGAGTACATGTTCCGCTTGTTGCATATTTTTGAGAAGATTAAGGCCTTCTCTCTCAATTTTGTATTATTTGTGTGCATGTTGTTTATATTAAAGATGCCACATTTTGTTAAAGTGCTATTTCCTTTATTACCTTGGAAACTGACTCAGCCTCTTGTTGCTCCTAATTAGGATTTAAGGCTCTTGTGAGTTGCAGATAAAAGGGTTCATTTTAACAAATAGAAGGAGGTGATTCACCTTTTGGATTGTAAATATATGAAAGTGTCTACAAGGTCTTTATCTGCTTTCTGTCAGCATTTATATTAAATGATAAATTAATGAGGAGGAACAATGTGTGGTGGTTTTCTTGTAAATGAGTCTGCCATCTCACTGTCTTGGGATTGTTAATGAAAACTTTAAAACTCTAATTTGTGCTAGTAAGTACACTAGGGGTCATCAGTTTTCTCTAACATGGGAACTTGTGTAGGTTTGAGTATGTTGCAGTTCAGAGAGGGCTGCTTCTGAGACTGCCTAGGGCCATATTCAGTGACCTAACATGGCGTGATTTTATGACTTCTGATCAAGCCAAGAGCTTTTTTTTTTTGCCCAAACTAAATGGTCTTCCTTCCTCAGACAAAATGCTTGTCTTATTTAGCAGCTGACTCCCAGTCTTACATCCAAAGTCTTGGATGTAAGTTTATATTGTCTCTTAACTTGCATTCGTTAACAGTGAATAACATAAAGGGAGGGGACTGGCTGGTGGAAATGGCTGAGTAGTTGAAAGTGCATTTTCCAGAGGACTGGAGTTTAGTTCCTATCACCCACCGCAGGCAGCTCAGGACTACCTATAACTGTAGCTCCAGGGATCCAACACTGCTTTCTGTCTTCAGGTACACACCCATCTAAGATCTTAAAAGGGGAGATGGGTTATTACACATGTCAAGACATTTATGAAATAAAATATAACAGGTTTTGAACATAACATACTTTTATATAATTAGGAATGTTTGATTACGCGTTGGATATTAGATGGTAAGACTGAGGAGCTGTTCAGTTGATGGTAATGGTAACAACAGTTACATGTGTATTCATGGGTTTTGCTTATGTGTTTATCTGTGTACCATATGCATGCCATGCCTGTGGAGGCCAAAAGAAGGCATCAGATTTCCTGGAATTTTGAGTTACAGTTGTGAGCCACTATGTGAATGTTCTGACTAGAACCTTAGTCCTCTGGTTAAAAAAAAAACACCAAAAAAACCCATGTGCTCTTAACTGCTGAACCATCTTTCCCAGCCCCCATATATTTTTAAAGATGCATAAATTAATCATGGTTGGAATTTACTTTAAAATACTTTACAATGAAAATTAGTAGGCATCACCAGCGGAGTGTTCTAACACCTACCAGCACTTAATAAATATACAGACCACCGACCTCAACAGAAGGACCTATAGTAAAGGGAGTTCAAAAGGTGCGAGAAAGTAAGGGATGTAGCCATCCTTGAAAAATGGTGAAATCTAGAGGGGAAATTCCAAACCCAGGTCTGTCTGCCACTTAAAATAGGCCTGCCCTGCTTATCATATAAGCAGGAAGGAGCTATCAGACCTGTTAAGCTGAAACTAATGTGGATTTGCTATGTGTATATAAATGTCTTATCCCAGTGGCCAGCTGATCTGAGATGGTCAGATAGTTAAATCATACTTTCCAATCTGGATGGGTATTAGAAAATGGCTACTACCCTCTTTTTGTTTTGAACACCTAACATTTAAGAAATAGGCTAGGGGTGATGGCACACACCTTTAATCCCAGTACTTGGAGGCTGAGGTGAATGGACTTTTGTGAGCTCAAGGTCCAGACTGAGCTACATGGCAAGTTTCAGAATGGCTAAGACAACACAAACAGACCCTGTCTCACTCCCCCAAAAGTAATCAGTCTGGAGATGGCAGCGCATGTCCATGAACCAACCACTCCAGAAAACAGAGTTGGAGGCCAACTTATATTACATAGTAAATTCCAGGACAGGCTGGGCTACACCATGTCTCAAAAAGTGAATTTGTCAACTACTAAACTATTCTGTATGCTTAACAAAATGGAAGACAAGAAAGGTGCCATCTGCCTTCAATGAACTGTAATCATGGAACTTGGTGCAGGGATTTTAAATAGCTTAATCTTGCTGTGTATGATGGCACACACCTTTATTCCCAGCAGTTAGGAGTAGAGGCAGTGAGCCTTGGGCCAGTCAGGACCACATAGTGAGCCTCTGACTCAATAAGATAATGACAACAGTAAACAGAATTACCAATCATAATTATCTTCAGAACAAGCTGAGTGAGACTAAACAAGACCTAACTTCATTGTACAAGGCCCTTAGGTCTGATCCCTAGCACCATCCCAAAAGAAATCTGCAATGAAGGTAAGACATAGAGCATGTTGGAGTATGGAGAGGGGAATGGGAGGTTAGAGATTGAGGTTCCAGTAAGAGAAAATAAGGTATGTGATTTCTGAGGGAAGAGGCTGAATTGAAATGGGGACAGTCATTACAACTGCTATAAAGAAAGTGGCTGGAAAGGAGGGTCAGATCACAAGGGCCATAGACCCTGCCAAAATGTGGTGGTACTAGTCTATAATTCCAGGTTAGATCAAGTTCAAGGCCAGACAGCTTCAGCTACACGGCAAGTTCAAACCCCTGAGCTGCATGAGACCTGTCTCAAAACTAAAGATAAAATGGGTTTGTTCTGAAAGTAAAGAAATGTAAACAGAGGGTAGTATGCAGGGAAATGAATCTAGATTTGTGCCTCTTCATTCACAGTTACTGAACAAACTACTCATGCCTCTCACATGTGCATGGCATTCACTGAGACCCTTGGTAAAGCAGTCTGTTTAAGCTGGTCTAGGGTGGGGCTTGGAGGAATGTGATCACAGATGGTGCCAGGGTTCTGTGTGTCCAAAGAGCACACTTGGCATAAGACTCACCATAGATCCTGTTTCTATGAGAGACTTAAATTTTAGTGAAGTGTTGAGATGTAAGACATAAGCAGAAGGGGCTGGAGAGATGGCTCAGAGGGTAAAAAAAATCCAAAAGTCCCGAGTTCAATTCCCAGCAACCACATGACCATCTCTAATGAGATCTGATGCCTTCTGGTGTGCAGATGTACATGCAAGCAGAATGCTGCATAAATAATAAATCTTAAAAAAAAAAAAAAAGACATAACCAGAAGATTATGTCTGCCTGAAGACTTTAAGTGTTGTTCTTAGCTGAGTTTCATCAGAAGGAAAGACATAGAAGAGTCAGGGTTCCAGTAGAACATGAGCAGGTGAACACAGTAATGAGACTCATTGAGGCTTTGGGAGTTTGGGATTGGACCCACCTTGTGGGCGGTGAAGGTCAAATCCACACTCCCTACAAGAAAAGTGGGCCTTGCTGCTGAGCCAGCTCTCCAGGCCAGAGCTGAGCATAGTTTTAAGAGGCTGGTCTACAAATCGAGTCCGGGACAGCCAAGGCTACACAATGAAACCTTGTCATTTGTGTTTATCCTTTAGCAATTAGAAACCAATACAGATGTCAAGCTGGAACTTGAAGAGCTGAATCTGTTTAAAGCGAGAAGAGTTCCCAGTTGCAATCGATTTATAAGAAATTAGGGCCTGAACCAGCACAGAGGGATGATGTAGAAGGAAAGGGCTGGGAGGCTGATTCTGTGGTAACTTGAAGACAGATGTCAGTGTTCCTTAATTCCCTTGACCATGCAATAGATATGTTTGGGCATCTCTTTTGTGGCACCAAAGCCCTTGGAGATAGTTGCAGGGGAAACCTACAGGTATTTCAGTCTGCCATGCTCCTAACCTCCCAAGTCCTGTTAGGAACTTCTTGAGCCTCTGTCTCTACACCTGCCATGTCATATAGCTAATAAACCTTTCATTCCCTGAATAGTTAGCATGCACCTAGACTCAAGGCATGACACACCTGCTTTCCCCATAGTTGGAGGGCCTCTTTCATTTTGTTTTTTTTTTTTGTTTTGTTTTGTTTTTGTTTTTGTGTGAGCTTTTTTTAAATACATGTGTCTGAAGCACATGCATACAGTGCCTGTTGAAGAGAGCATCAGATCCTCTTTGAGTGGAGTTAGAGAGTTGTGAGCAGCCATGTGGGTGCTGGGAACCTGGATCCTCTGGAAGAGTTGTCAGTGGTGTTCCCTGCTGAGCCATCTCTCTAGCCCTCAGCCTCAGATTTTTAACTGAGTTCCAGAATTGCCATGCTTCATTCATCCCTGGTGTCTTCCTGGCCCCTTCAATGAAGTTGTGAGGTGTTGCTAGAGCAAGGCTTGGAAGATGTGCCTAAAAGGCAGTAATCCTGTAATTGGTCTACATGCGTCACAGCACATGCTTTTGCCCAGCTTTAGCTATGTCTCTTCTTGCTGCTTCCAGGGCAGACTAAATCACTGCAGTCTCTCTGGGGACTTTCTTCCACTCTTGTCTTCATGCTTTGCTTGTCCTCCAGGGTTTTTTTTTTTTTTTCTTAGTACCTACAACTTGTGAACTAATGTACATGCAGTGAGCTTTGACCCCGTGTACCTTTCTCTTGTGCAACCTCCCAACCTTGCTCAGTATTCTGAGGTTTTTGTTGTTGGTGGTGGTTTTTTGTTTGTTTGTTTCTTATGTGCCTGAGGCATGAAACAGCTTTGGCCACCAAGCCAGTCACTGAGCTAGGATGAACAAAGCAGACTGCCCTCTGCCCTGCCCCTGGCTGATAGAAGAACAACACCAAGAGTCTCTTTGCCCATTGCCAGGGAGTGGTATTTCTGTTCTTAAGAAGTGGTAGTGCCTATTTAAGAAAGTCTTGATAATCTCTCCACTAAGGAAGTATCATCTGCTAATTCAGAAAAAAAAATGCACCTCTTCAGACATAAAAACTTATTAGTTCTATCTCACTCAGGCCCACAGCTGTGTGCACTGAACCTGCTTGATAAATATTTACTCTTGCTGTTTGATTTCCCTGAAACCCAAACTGAACTTTCTAACTGTTCTGAGGATTGGCGCAAATTCCAGTAAGACACTTCAAGACCCAGTGAAAAGCAGCCAGCATGAGAAAGCTTTTGATAAGCTTCATCCCACCTTAATTATCACCCTTAGATGCTATTGTCACCCTAAGATCTTTTGACAGTCTGGAGGAGCTGGGCATGCCCTGGCTTTTGTGCTATGTGCTTTGCCAATGCTCCATGGAAGGGGGTTACTCAATAACCACAGGAGGACCCAAGCTACTGTTTGCTCCTTGCCAAGGTCTTACTGTGGGGTCCAAAGACAAGAACACCACAGCCCAGGATATGAGGCAACAGCAAAGGCCAGTTAAATTACCTGCTCGTGGATGTTACTGTACTCAGACTGGAGGCTAGTGAAGAAAGAAGTTAATGACCTGAAGGAGGTAATGAAAATGAGGGGGAGAGGTTGGAGTGATGGCTCAGTGGTTAAGAGCACTGTCTGCTCTTCCAAAGGACCTAAGGCAGCTCACAACTGTCTGTACTGCCAATTCTAAGGGATCTGACACCTTCATAATATTGCACATAAAATTAAATAAAAAAAGAAAGAAAATGAGAGGGGAATTAAATGTGATATTCTTTTCTCTCAATGGATCATCAAACCAACCCCTAAGAGCAATGCACCAGAAGACCCATGTGTGCTTTCCTATCTTGTTTCCACTCAGAGTGGAGGAAAATGGGGCCACATAGAAGCAGGGAATTATCTCCCAAATCTTTACTGGATACAAGGATTTTGGAAGCCAATAAGATGATTCAGTAGGTAAAAAGTACTTGCCATGCACACCTGACAACCTGAATTCCATTCCTGGAACCTCATAAAAAGCCAGTTGCAGTGGCACAATCTGCAACCCCAATACTTCAATAGTGAGATGGGAAAAGCAGCAGGGACAGAACTGCCCAGAAGTTCAAGGGCCAGCTACCCTGGAATATGCAGCACCACAAATACAGCAAGGTAGAAGGGAAGAATCAACTAGCAGCTGTCCTTTGACCATACACATACATGGTATGTACACAGCTATGCGTGTGTGTGTGTACACACGTACACACACACACACACACACACACACACACACACACACACACACAGAATGCCTTTAGAGTTTTGCTTTAAATGCTAGGGAATCGACCCCTCAGTCTTACTCTTACAGAGCATGCACTCTACTCTGGACCCTTATAAAAAGTTTGCCTCTAGCTCTGGATAGGACTAAAATTTCTAAAAGTTTCAACGCAGGGTTTCTCTGTGTAGCCTTGGCTGTCCTGGAACTTGCTCTGTAGACCAGGCTGGCCTCGACCTCACAGAGATCCATCTACCTCTGCCTCCTGAGTGCTGGGAGTATAGGCGTGTGCCACCACCGCCCAGCTCTTTTTCCTTTCTTAAACCAATCTAAGATGAACCAAAAGAAAAGAGATTTGGGATCATCCAAGCCAGTGGAAGCCAAGGGAAGCTGTGTGTGTGAGAGAGACAGAGACAGAGAGAAGCTGATGTTAGGCTGGTAGTGGAGATGCTGAGGAAACCTGCCACCACAGAGTGAGTGAGGGAAACAGCCAGAGGACAATGTGGGTGAGTGCAGCAGCACTGTCTTTTGACCATGTTGTCTTCCTGATGGCAATGTTGAGCAGCGTAGCCTAAGACAGGTGTTTTTTCCTCTTGGTCAAGAATCATGCTGAGGGCCTTTTCTTTCAGGAATAGAATCCCAGCAGATATCCCAAAAATGTTGGCTTTGAGCACTGAGAACCAGGGAATGCTTGGGCTGGTAACTTCCACCTGTTGGAGTAGTTACAACTTGATGCAACATGGAAACTGAACTTCTAAAAAAAGAACTGGTCACATGATTGCAAAGGCTGTGCTGTCACTGTGCTCGTCTGGGATGCATACAAGTATACTCTAATTCAGTATGTGTGGGCAAAGACCCTGATTTGGGGGGCTTTCTAAAGAAACTTGTGACTATCCAGAGAAAAACAGCTGGTGGGAGAAGTTATATCTTTGTATGAAGGAAAACAATCATCTGAGGCAAAAGGATTGAGAGTTTTGATTCTAGCCTCAATACATATTAAGACCTTGTCTCAAAAAGCAGAAAGGGAAGGAAGAAAACCAAGTGGATGCTGAGTTACAGCCAGGGAAGGCTTGGACAATTCTTTATTAACACTTAGAAGACCTATGAAACGGTCATCTAGTGAGGAGCTTGAACTTCATCTCCCCTAAGTCTGTGACGAGGGCAAGCACTCAAACCAAGTGAACAGCAGTGTGTGTGTTTCTTCCCCCCTCTGTAAGCTGGCCGTAGTACTATCCCAGTAGAGCTGATGAGTCGATGTCGGGAAAGCAGCCAGCACAGATTCTGGTATACAGTATTTTGAAATGGCCCTTGAATATTTGGAATTTGGTACACTCCAACAGCAAGATAATGATTAAACTGCAGACAATAGGACATTATCAGCTAATAGAAATTATTTTGCCGGGCAGGCTTCCTCTGAAGTGGGCTTCCTCCACTCTTCCCTGCTTCTCTTAGGTGCTGACACCCTAGTGCACCCTAGGTCCTGCACTAGGACCCCTCTTTCCAAGCCTCTGTGTTACACAGCACTGAGACACTCATTGGCCATCAAGTCAAGGCCTTTTTGCATAACAGACATATTGATGGGTTTTAAAAAAATTAGAAAACTAAGTCAGGCATGGTGGTATATCATCCCAGCACTCAAGACACTGAGGCAGGTGGATCATAAAGTCAGGCCTAGACAGAACCATATAGAAGACACTGTCCTGAAAACAAATGAACATTATGCTGGCTAGTTCTATGTCAACCTGATACAAGCTACTGTTTCAGAAAAGGGAACCAAAATTTAGATGATGCCCCTACTAGATTGTCCTGTGGGCAAGCCTGGGTTACAATTTCTTGACTGATGATTGATATGGGGGGGGCACAGCTTACTGTGGGCAGTAGCCACCCCTTGGCTGGTGATCCTGGGTGCTCTAAGGTGGCAGCTGAGCAAGCCAGGAGGAGCAAGCCAGTAAGCAGCATCCCTCTATGGCCTCTGCTTTAGTTTAGGTTCCTACTTTGAATTCTTGCCCTGACTTCCCTTGGATGAGGGACTGTGATTGGGACATGTGAGAGGAAATAAAGCATTTTCTCCTCAAGTTGCTTTTATGGTGTTTTATCACAGAAATAGAACCCTAACTAAGACAAACAACAACAAAAATAGAACTGGGACCATGGTAGTGCCTACCTTTAATCAAAGCACTTAAGGGAAGCAGGGGTAGGCAGATCTCTCTGAGTTCGAGGCCAGCCTGGTCTACAGAGTGACCCAGGACAGCCAGGGCTACACAGAGAAACCCTGTCTGAAAAAAAAAAATAAATAAAGGAAGGAAGAAAGAAAAGAAAAGAAAATCTAGTAGGTAGAGTGCTTCCCTAGCAGTGAGAAGCCCTCATGTAGATCCTCAGCACTATATAAATGGTGTGGCAGAGGCAGGAGGAGCCACTGTTCAAGAGCCTTGGTTATGCATTGAGGCCAACCTGAAATAGCGCAGACCCTGTCTCAAAAAAATATATATATGTGTGTATGTATGTATATATACATATATACATATATATACATATGTATGTATGTATGTATGTATGTGGTATGTTTAAATATTGTCGACTCTTACACCCTTTTCTGCCCATTCCTCCCCCAACATCCTTCTGTTACTAAAGGCCTGGCAGTACTATAATTCCCTGTAGTCTTTCTTCCACTTAGATGCCCTAGGGATCTTTCCGTCAGTACTGAGAGGGAGGAGCCATCGTTTTCACAGTGCTGTTGTTGGTATTTGTGCCTATGCAAGCATACCATAGGCTGGGTTCCTGGGTAGATTGGCAGCTCAAAGAGCAAATGTCCTATCAGGGAGTTCCAGCCACTGTTCCTCAGAGCAATGGGTGAAAGGGCCTGCTCCCTTATGGCTTTAGCAACACTATGTGGTCTAGTCTGACTCCTCTGAACTCCTTTTCCTTTCTCTTTTGAAGACAGGGTGGCCACAAACTCACTGTGTATCTCAGGCTGGCCTCCCAACTCTCAAATCCTGCAATTTTCTGAGTGTTGGTATTATGGG
This sequence comes from Psammomys obesus, assembly GCF_907164565.1. Taxonomy (NCBI): domain Eukaryota; kingdom Metazoa; phylum Chordata; class Mammalia; order Rodentia; family Muridae; genus Psammomys; species Psammomys obesus. The sequence goes on along the minus strand of NW_026596057.1, from coordinate 9,028,495 downwards.
CATGCACTACCTCTTGTCTGTGTGTGAGAGAGAGAAAGAGAGAGAGAGAGAGAGAGAGAGAGAGAGAGAGAGAGAACCCCTTTCAGGATGATACAAATAACAGAGGAGAAATAAGACTTAAAATATCAAGCAAAAGTACTGTTGAAAATTGCATAAATTAGCCAGGCATGGTGGCTTAGGCCTGTGATCCCAACACTTACAGAGGCAGAAGCAGGTGAATCTCTGTGAGTTCAAGGCCAGCCTGGTGTACAAAGTGAGTCCAGGACAGCCAAGGCTACACAGAGAACACAGAGGACATTTGTGGGAGTCAGTTCTCTTCCTCTGTTATGTGAGTTTAGGGACCAAACTCAGGTTATCAGGTTGGAGGCAGGTTCCTCTACCCACTGAGCCATCTTGCACATGGTTCTGTACATGACATCTCCTTGACCAAGAGAAGAACCTCATCCAGTTCATAGCACATGCCTGTGGCACAGGTCATACCATTTTATTGGCTAAACTGGCAACTTTCCAGTTATCTTCAGTCAGGGGTGATGGTGAGCCTTTGAGCAATAAACTCTGGCCTCTGTCCTTAAAGTGTCCTGCCCAATCAGGCAAGAACTTCGACATGCTCTAGTCCTGATGAGTTCCTACCAAGAGAGTGAAGCTTTCCCTACACTTCCTCTTATTCCAAACTCAAGTCATATGGGATATTGAGCACAGTTACAGCAATCCCAGTGCTATGATCTTTTTCCTCTTCTAAGTGAAGAGGAAAACAGAAACAAATGGCCCTTTATCTCCATTAGTTTGAATTTACTTAATCTCCCCTCAGAACTACTAAAAATATTACTAACTATACACATGGACATAACAGCTTGTTTGCTCTTTAATATTTCCAGCTGAGCAGTGGTAGTACACACCTTTAATCCCATCACTCAGGAGGCGGAGGTAGGCAGATCTCTGAGTTCAAAGCCAGCCTCGTCTACAGAGTGAGTTCCAGGACAGCCAGGACTACACAGAGAGACCCCATTTCAAAACCACCCCCCCAAACAAAAGAGAAGAAATATTTCAAGTCGTGCTGAGTTGCTGAGGAGTCGCATGAGCAAGGCCCATGCTCCCAAACTGAAGAAATTTATAGAGGAATCATCACTGAAAAGTGATGGCAGACATGTGCAAGGAATGAATCTCATGACTGATGAGTGTGTGGAGAAGGCAACCAGTGGGCAACTTCAGAATGGTGGTCCTAAGAGGGAACTGCATCATCATGCTAGAAGCCTTGGAAGGAGTTTAAACAATGGCTGTTCAGCGTAGGAGCCCCCCCAAAGGGATTGATTGACTTGGTGTAGAATTGGGTCATGTACATTTCCATATGAAACTTTTGTCTAAATAAAACTTTGTAATACTCAAAAAGAGAAACAAAAGAAAAAAAAAAAGGAAAAAAAATATTCCAATACTTGCTGTTCTTGCTCACAGGAAAGGAAACAGGGGTAGAAACTCTCACCTGTAGTTCCAGCCCTTGGAAGGTAGAGACAGAAAAGATCAGGAGTTCAAGGTCAGCTTTGGCTACAGAACAACTGTGAGGCCAGCCCACAAGAGGCAGGGAGCAATAAAAGCAGTTGTTCCCAATTATATCCCTCCATTTCTGCTTTCTCCTGATTAGAAATTTTTTTTCTGCAGAGCCCTCCTGAGTCAGGTTTGAACTGGCCATGTTCTCCCCTCCCCCCCCCTTTTTTTTTTACAAAGGGAAGAGGGGGATGAAGGGCTGTGGGCAAAAAAGGGGGCCACACTTTCCCTAGGCCTGACTGAACTTTAACTCTTCTACTAATTAAACAACACCGAGTTCTATACTTTGCGTAACCCTGGGAACTGGTCATCAGCCTTTGACCTCAGCCCTCCTCTCCTGACTAGCTCCCTCCTCCACCTGGCCTCTGAACCTCCCTCAGATTCAGAGGGAGGAAGCAGATTGTCTCATCCAGCACCACTTCCACCGGCCCTTCTCTGTAGAAGCACATCCGCCATGTATTCCAAAGGGATAGGAAGGGCGGCTGCTGGAGAGAGGTAAGTGGTGGGCTTTCCCTCTGTCAGCTCTTGCTGAGGTTTCTGGCCTCTGAAGGACTCACAAGAATGACCTCTGACACTTTTGAGATGACCAGGCCCTCTCCATGGTAGTTAGTTGAAGACCTTCATGGGAGACATCATTTCACGTAAGCTGCGCCTTTGGTCCTTAGCTCCAGGAGCAAGGGTACCTTCCTTGTGAGGGGACGAGCAGGCCAGAGGACACCGCCAGGGCAGCCTCCTAAATTGCTTTCTGCTCCTCTCCGTCTATGACCTCTGACTGAGTCCCAAAGCCCTTCTTGATGGAGGTCGTTGGAGGAAGCTGGCAATGAGGAGGTGGCCTGACCACTCCGGTTCCTTTTGACACCCAGCAGAGCTCAGGGCTCCATTCAGCCTTCACTCACATTTCCAAATGCCCCAAGAACAAAATGGGAAACCCCACACAGTGGAAATGGTTCTCTTTCCCTTCTCTCCACCGTTGTCCCCCTCGACACCCTACCTTCCTCCTTTTCCTTCACGGCGCCACTTCTCAAGCAGTAGAATGGGTTTCAGACCACACAGAAAGGCACATGCCCTTTGGCTTCACTCAGCCTCCAGTCAGCTTGTCTCTTGCAGACTACCTGAGCAAGGCTTTTCTGCACTCTGTGCCTGACTTTTTCTTTCAGAAGGAAAGACTCAGTGCCCAGATACAGACTCCCTCCTCCAAACCCAGGTACCCCGAGCAGCTGGAAGTGGAGACTCTATTTCTTGGTTATTACTTTATTGAGTGTCCAAAATCCCTTGCCAATCTCACTATTTTATTTTTTTTTAATTTGAGAAATTATGTAGCCCAGGCTGTCCTCATATTCATGATCCTCTTGCCCCAGCCTCCCAAATGTTGAGATTAAGGGTATATATATATATCACCATACCTGATTATCATCTCTTCTTCTTCTTCTTCTTTTTTTTTTTTTTTTTAATTAGAAGGAGCTATCAAGCCAGGAATGGTAGCACATGACTATATTCCCAGCACTAGGGATCTGGAGGAAGAAAAATCATAAGTTCAAGGTCATCCTCAGCTATGTAGTGAGAATGAGGCAGCTTGGGCTACTGATACCCTATTCTAATGCCTACCACCCTCAAAGTGAAATTATGTTTACTTTTAGTGATCCCTATAAAAAGCTATTCAAAAAATTCAGGGGAAAGAGAATAATGAGGGCAGGACTAAGGTGGGGGCAGGAAAGGTCAGAAGGTATGGTATTAACTGAATCTGGGGTCAGACTAAATGAGGGAGGAATCCAAGTGATGTCTGGGTTTGCAGACTGGAGGCAGGATCCACTGGGTGGAAGGATAGAAGAGCAGTATGCGGAGGAGAAGGCCAGCTCAGCAGCTCACTCACATCTCACAATGGCAGTAGCAGGCCTTCCCGACTGGCAAATAGTGAGTCTGTCCAGAGGTCTGGGTTCAGGCTGGAGCTGCAGATCAGGAACCTTCAGCACTCAGATGCCCCTTTGCTACATTCATGTTCTCTCACCACTCTTCATCAGAGCCTTCCTGCCCTTTAAGACTCCGGCTAACTTCCATCCCTGTCAAGGGCTGGGGTGGGGTAGGGTTTCCTGAACACCTTCAGGTGGCTTCCTTTGCTCTCTGACTCTCCACTAGGCACATCCAGATGTTCCACTCATCAAAGGAAACTGCATTCTTCCTTATCTTAACACGGATGCGCGCGCGTACACACACACACACACACACACACACACACACACACACACACACACACGGCCTCTAATATATAACCATGTCCAGGCAAGGAGCCCAGGACTGGTCTTACCCTGGCACACATGCTTAGCTCAAATGCCGAGAAGGCCAGAATCTTACACTTCTCAGGAATAAGATTGTGGTGGCCAGTGGGGATGAGGAGTCACGGTTCTGTCCCTGTAGGAAGGTATGTCTCCTCTCTCTGCTACTCATTGGTGCCTGGGGCTGTGTGATCTGTCGTGGAAGCCCCGTGGACGATGTCTGCATTGCGAAGCCCCGGGACATTCCTGTGAATCCCATGTGCATTTACCGCTCCCCAGCGAAGAAGGCCACCGAGGAGGATGGCCTAGAGCAGAAGGTCCCAGAGGCCACCAACCGTCGGGTCTGGGAACTATCCAAAGCCAATTCTCGATTTGCCACTACCTTCTATCAGCACCTGGCCGACTCCAAGAATGACAACGACAACATCTTCCTGTCGCCCTTGAGCATCTCCACGGCTTTTGCCATGACCAAGCTGGGTGCTTGTAACAATACTCTCAAGCAGCTGATGGAGGTACAGTGTGAAGCCCTCTGCCTTTTTCCTTGCTGCAGAGCATCTCTTGGACTTCATGTCTAAGGCAACACATCACTGTGGGTTACAATTTTCTTTGAATCAGTACTTCATGTGTTAGGATTCTTTTTCTTTTGTATTTATTTATTCTTTTTTTTTTAAGATTTATTTATTTATTATTTGTATAGTATTCTGCCTGCACATGTGCCTGCAGGTCAGAAGAGGGCACCAGGTCTCATTATAGACGGTTATAAGCCACCATGTGGTTGCTGGGAATTGAACTCAGGACCTTAGGAAGAATAGCCAGTGCTCTTAACCTCTAAGCCATCTCTCCAGTCCTCTTTTTCTTAAAAAAAATATATATATATATATAATATTATATATATAATTATACAAATATTTATGTAATTATATAATATATATATAATTTTATATGCATTGGTGTTTTGCCTGCATGTGTGTCTGTTGGATCCCCTCAAACTGGAGTTATTACAGACAGTTGTGAGCTGCCATGTGGGTGCTGGGAATTGGACTCTGGTCCTGCTAAGCCATCTCTCCAAACAAACAAACAAAACAAAACAAAAAAACAAACCTCTGGTTTTTTTATTTAATTATTTTTATTTTTGTTAATTACAATTTATTCACTTTGTATCCTCCCTGTACCTCCCTCCCTCTTCTCCTCCCAATCCCATTCTCCCTCTTCCCGACCTGTGTCCCTCTCCAAGTCCACTGATAGGGGTGGTCCTCCTCCCCTTTCCTCTGATCCTAGTCTATCAGGTCTCATCAGGAGTTGCTGCATTATCTTTTTCTGTCCCCTGGTAAGGCTGCTCCCCCCTCAGGGGGAGGTAATTAAAGAGCAGGCCAATCAGTTTCTGTCAGAGACAGTCCCTGTCCCCATTACTATGGAACCCACTTGGATACTGAACTGCCATAGGCTACCTCTGTGCAGGGGTTCTGGGCCATCTCCATGAGTGGTCCTTGACTGGAGTATCGGTTTCAGAAAAGACCCCTGTATACAGACTTTTTGGATCTGTTGCTCTTCTTGTAGATCTCCTGTCCTCTCCAGGTCTTACTGTCTCCCACTTCTTTCCTAAGATTCCCTGCACTCTGCTCAAATTTTGGCTATGAGTCTCAGCATCTGTCTCAATACCCTGCAGGGTAGAGTCCTTCAGAGATCCTCTGTGGTAGACTCCTGTCCTGTTCCCTGTTTTATCTCTCCTCCAATGTCCATCCTCTTTGCCTTTCTGAATGGGGATTGAGTGTAATAGCCAGAAGCTGGGAACAGTCCAGATGCCCCTCAGTTGAGAAATGGATACAGAAATTGTGGTATATCTACACAATGGAATATTACTCAGCAATAAAAAACAAGGAAATCAGGAAATTTACAGGTAAATGGTGGGAACTGGAAAAGATCATCCTGAGTGAGGTATACCAGAAGCAGAAAGACACACATGGTATATACTCACTCATAAGTGGATGTTAGACATAATATAGGATAAACATACTAAAATCTGTACACCTAAGGAAGCTAATCAGGAAGGAGGACTCTGGCTAAGATGCTCAATTCCCATTCAAACCTCTGGTTTTTTGTGGTGTAGCCCAGGCTGACCCCCCAAACTTACTCTATGTAGCTCTGGCTGGCCTTGAACCTGTGGTGATCACCTGGACTCAGCTTCATGACTAGAAGAATCACAAGTATTACCATGTGTCTAATGATTTTTTTTTAATTAAGCAAGGAGTTATTACCTGGATTTCTTTATAAATGTTCTTTATTCTCTCCCAGTTAATTATTTGAAAGAGAGCACTCATGTGTCATGCTGTGTGTGTGAGGTCAGAGGTCAACTTGCAGGAGTCAGTTCTCTCCTTCTACCTTGCTGAGGGAGTCTCTTATTTCCGCCACACTGCAGAGTCCGGGCTCGATGCCCTGCAAGCTTCCATGTTGCTATAGGAGTGTTGGGGTTATGGATGCAGTCAGCAGCTTGTCAAGCCTGATGAGCAAATGCTTTTACCTGCTGACTCATCTTGCTGGCACTAGCTCTATGCTGGACCATATGCTAGTCGCTGCCCTGGTAGGGAAAGGCAATTTGCTTTCTGGAGAGCTCAGATTGGCTCTTGGGGTAGGTTTAGGGCTTTGTATTGAGGGACCTGGATCCTGGGAAGCTGAGAAGCCTCAAAGAGACAGAACATTTTGGAGCTATGGGAAGTACTGATCCTTTCAGATCAATGATTCCCTTACCCCTTCTGGCAGGGCAGGGAAGAAGGGAAATAAAATTGGACCAGGATAACAAGAAATGCCATGAAATGAAGTAGCCATTGGTATCACTCTTAAGCCACGGGTGGAGCCCTTAGATCCTTACCCTGCGCTTGGCTTGAGTTCCCAGTTGCCTTTCTTTAGGTTGGCCCTCGCTCTGGAAACAAAGATAAATGACGGGGAGGCAGACAACCCTCCAGCATGGCATACACTGCCATCTAAACCCCAGACATGGACATCTGGACATTAGGAAGGTGCACCTCTTCTCAGACAGCCGGTTTCCGCTAAACCGTGCTCATTTGTTCAGATCGGGGCTGAGGTTATCCACACCTGCGCTCCACAGAACACTTAGCTTTCAGGAGCTCTGTACTCTGCCTCCGCTGTGCCCAGCACAGCGCACAGGCCTGCCCTGGCCCTGCTGTGTGTTCCTCGTGCCCTTAGGAAGGAAGCTGGCAGCTCTTTGGTAACTTCCGTCACAATGCTGCCTCCTGCTGCATTTACACACTGTCATCAGCCTCAAGCATTTCCTCATATCCTGTCACCGTCCCCAGATGCGAGCGTCAATGTGACCCTTCCTACAAAAAGAAACAAGAGCTGGCCACGTGGGCTCAAGAGTAGACTAGGAATGTGCCGAGCTCATGGTTTAGTCTCAGTGCAGAATAACGCCAGAAAGGAAAACCCACAGAGACAGAACAGTGCTGCTAATCCCAATGTGTCCTCTGAGACCTTCCTACATCCAGTGTCGAATGTAGAACACTTGGGTGCCAATCTATCTCTCTCTCTAGACAAAGAGAAACCCATAGAGCTTTTAATCAAAAGAGTGATAAAAAGGAACCTGGGGAGAAGGCTCACTTTGCCTTGCATGCATGAGTCCTGGGTTTGATCTCCAGAAAGCCAGGCATGGCACGCATGCTTGTTAATTGATATTCAGAATTTATTTATTTGTTTATTTGTTTGTTTGTTTATTTATTTATTATGTAGATGAGTGCTCTATCCAAATGTACACCTGCATGCCATAAGAGGGTATCAGATTCCAGCAGAGATGGTTGTGAGCCACCATGTGGTTGCTGGGAGTTGAACTCAGGACCTCTGGAAGAGGAGACAGTGCTCTTAACCGCTGAGCCATCTCTCCAGCCTGATGTTCAAAATTTTTAAATTAAATTACTGAAAGTGTTAGTCTACCACCGGGGACATAGACCAGCAGGTCCCTTGTCAGCCGGGTCTACCAGTGAGAGACCCCGTCTCACAAAGGGGAAAAGGTGGGTGTGGAGAGGTAGCTCAGGGGTTAAAGAGCCTCCCCTCTCTTTGAGAGGACTTAGATTGGATTTCCAGCTCCCACATCTGGCGGCTCATAACCTCCTGTATCTCCAGCTACACAAGATGCAATGCCTTCTTTTGGTCTCTGTAGGCACCCACATACATGAGGCATACATTCACCCCCCCAAAAAAATAAATAATTAAAGCAAGAGAAGAAGGTATATGGTTCCTGAGTAACAACAGTCAAGGTTGTCCTGACTCCACATGTGTGTGCACAGAGCACATATCAGAACAGAATCAGGAACATTTAAATCAGAGAATTAACAAAACCAAAAAGGCCTTTTCCCACCTCAGGACAGAGCATAGAAAGAAGGGGGCGGCAGCCTCGCCATTTTGTGCTGGTGATGGAGAAGGTGGTTGTTTAGGTCTGTGGCTCTGGCTGCCATGGATAATTTTTAAGCCCTTTTAAACCCTGACACTCTGATTCTGGGTTCCTTTATATCCTTGCTGACACCATCTTTTCCTTTCTCAGTTCTTCTGCGAGCAGTAGTCCAGAGCCCTCAAGATGTGCTGACCCAAGGAGATGCTGTGGAAACACTTGTCATGATGAGATACACTAGCTTGGCTCCTCTGCCCTGAATCACCAAGAGGACTTCTCCCTTCACAGTCAGAAAGCACTCTGCCCTGATCTACAGTCCCTTAAAGAGCAGGTGGCATGCCTGTCTCCTGGTCTTTCCCCATTATGCTTCCTGCCCTTTCTTCTTTTTCTTGTACATTCTTCTCAAAAACATGAGCCAAGTGTTTATGCTGTTTCAGGCACTGCTGGACGTAACTGAGACCAATGTTAGTCCAGCATTGTACCCTGCACCCATGGTAACTGGACTGCCCAGCCACACCCACCACTGTTTTCTTTTGTCATCTATAGGTTTTTAAATTTGATACCATCTCCGAGAAAACATCCGACCAGATCCACTTCTTCTTTGCCAAACTGAACTGCCGACTCTACCGAAAAGCCAACAAGTCCTCCAACTTGGTCTCAGCCAACCGCCTTTTTGGAGACAAATCCCTCACATTCAACGAGACCTATCAGGACATTAGTGAGATTGTCTACGGAGCCAAGCTCCAGCCCCTGGACTTCAAGGTGAGTTGCGGATGTCAGGATCCTCTCCACTCAAACTGAGAATGGAGAGAAACACCGGTGGCTGGTGGAGGCTGAGGACGGATCAGAACCCGTAGAACACTGACCCTTCCTTAAGGCTTAAGAGAGCAATGGCCTTCAATTATAACGGCTGCTCTGAAGAAGCTGTATAAGGAATTATTTTTTCATGTCATCTACCAAGTTCAAATATGTCATGGTAAAATAAAATTGGTGCATGATATGTGTTGCATGCTCCCTTGGCAATTCCTGAAGCACACAAGCCTTTTAAGTGTTCTGGGTAAATAATAAAGCAATGAATCCAAAAGCCAACCAATTAAACAAAACCCCCAAACCCTTGATTTCTGTCAGAGTACTGTTCTATTGCTGTCAAGAAACACCATGACCAAGGCAGCTCTTATAAAAGAAAGCATTTCATTGTGGGCTTGCTCACAGTTTCAGAGGCTTAGCCCATTTCCATGATGGCAGAAAGCATGGTAGCAGGCAGTCAGAGAGAGAGACAGACAGACAGAGACAGAGACTGACTGGGACTGACTTGGGCTTTCCCAGTTACACATCTCCTCTAAGAAGGCCACACCTAATCCTTTTCAAAAACTCCTTAATCAGCTGGGGACTAAGCATGGAAAGACATGAGCCTCTTGGGTTTGTTTTCATTCAAACCACTTAAGATTCATCCACTCAGTGTTTTCTTCTCTTTTTGGGGGCAGGATGATGGTGGCGGTTGTGTTTTGTTTTTTGAGACAGGGTTTCACTAGGTAGACCTGGCTATCCTGGAACTCACTTTGTATACCAGGCTGGCTTCAAATTCACAGAGATATACCCCCCAAGCACTGGGATTAAAGGGGTGTACTGCTACCACTGCTCAGCTGATCAGCATTTTCTGAAGTTATTTGGCTACAGGGTACTCGTCCCTCCCATCCTCTTAAGTGTGTGTCATCACTCACTGCTTCCCATAGACCATGTTTGGAAATGATAGTTCTATGAGTTTTCCAGAATCAGAGTAACATAGTACCTCCTCTCCTCCAGACTGTATCCTCTTTCATCTTTCCGGATGCTTTGTCTCCCTTTTCTCCTCCTCCTCCTCCTCCTCCTCCTCCTCCTCCTCCTCCTCCTCCTCCTCTTCCTCCTCCTCCTCCTCCTCCTTCTTCTTCTTCTAACATTTATTAATGGGCTGGGCCCTGAGTGTGATCCCTGGTATGATAAAAGATTAACTATATAAAAAGTCAGTGATGGCGTATAAGATGAGTGAGGCTTCCTCAATGTGGATTAAAATGATGGCTTCTTAATCAGACACGAGAAAAGAGCAGAGAAATGATGAGCAAATACATTCTGCATGAGGAAATCGAGATTCGAGGCTGACAGAATCGTGCAGGTGGGTAGAGTTATTTTCTGTTTTCTTTAGGAAAATTCAGAGCAATCCAGACTGACCATCAACAGCTGGGTAGCTAACAAGACTGAGGGCCGCATCAAAGATGTCATCCCGCAAGGAGCCATCGACGAGCTCACTGCCCTGGTGCTGGTTAACACCATTTACTTCAAGGTACTCCAGGGGGTCCTGCGGAGACCCTAGGGCTTCCTCTCACTATTCCTCTGTAAAGTGTGTGTGTCGCCAGGTCCCTCCTGAAATGGTCCCTACATGCTCTTGGCAACCATATAAATGTAAGAGCCCTGAGGTCCAGAGGCTTTAGTAGTGTCCCCAGGCTGGGGCAGAGTATGTGAACTTATAACCCAGCAGCCTGAGAGATGAATGGTATCAAACTTTTGCACTTGTGTGATAATTTCTGCCATCTAATTTCTTCCTTCCTTCCTTCCTTCCTTCCTTCCTTCCTTCCTTCCTTCCTTCCTGCCTTTCTTTTTTTTCTCTTCGAGACAGAGTTTTTCTTTGTAGCTTTTGTTGTCCTGGACTCACTTTGTAGACCAGGCTGGCCTTGAACTCACAGAGATCTGCCTGCCTCTGCCTCCCCTAGTGCTGGGATTGTAGGTGTGTGCCACCGGGCCCAGCTCAAGAGCAACTTCTATTGTACGTAGCTCCTTGGGGTTCTGAAGCTTCACGTAGTTCTGGGCTCACCTTAGACTAAGAAGGGGCCTGCGACGTAAGCACGTATATGGCTTGTTTCCTCACAAAGTCCAGGGTTCTAGGGACTGCTCTAATTACATTTGAGGAGAAGGGAGAGGAGAGTGAGAACGAACACCGTTGACATTCTGGACCCTCCCTGCAGAGCAGCTGAATTGTGGCATATGCTGTTTATCCTTAGACATGAGCTGTCTGCATCCCCCCTTTCTCCGTGTGGCAGGAGCCTCAGCCAGCCATTGCTAGGGTCAGTCCCCCTCTGCTCAAGAGCAGAGCGGGCTGAATTTCCACAACGTTACCCCCCCTTTTAAAAATGCAACAACTTGCTATTTATCAATATTCTTGACACTTAAACCACTGCAAGTGAGACCTTTTGCCATTTATGCAGTATGATTTCTTTGTTTTTAATCTTGACTCCTTATTTCCAAGTGTACGAATTCTTGTGAGTTACTTAGGAGTTATTGGGGACCTTCCTATGATAATTTTTCTGCATCTATAAAATGGTAAAGAGGACCCACCTACTTTATAGGATCATCAAAGGGACAGAGTAGGTGAACACATGTGAAATACTTAGGGAGGTATTTGTACATCTTTAGAGCACACAGTTAACACTCTAAAAGAGCCAAGAGTCCTTGGCTCTTTTCCTGTGCCTAACTCACTTCTGCCTCCCAGAAGAGTTTAATGACATCTCAAGAGGAAAGAGCCAGAAGGTGATAAGGAGGGGTGAAGGAAGCCAGCTAGGAGGCATTCTCTGCCGGGTAGGACTTCAGACAGATTCCCGGGATTGCTGTCTGAGTCTGGCCTCTAACTCATCAGGGACAGAGCACAGAGTTTGGGATGTTGGCAGTTGGCAAAACACTGATGGACAGCAGGCCACACAGGATGAACTTGCAAAGAAGACTGTAGATTATTCTTAGGTTTACAGTCCTCTGCTTAAAACAAACAAACCAGAGCTGGGGTGGCAAGATGGTTGGTTGGTTCTCGCCATCATGCCTAGCAACCTGAGTGCCATCATGGATCCCACAGAGTGGGAGGAAAGAACCAGTCTCTTCATGTTGAGAAGTTGACCTTTGATGTCCACACACTCATGGTGGCACACCCCTCTCAAATGAAAAAAACAAAAAAGGAATATTTTTGGAAAGCTGAAAAACATAGAAAAAAAAAACAGAGAATGAAATACAGAAATAACTGTATCACTCAGACATAATTATTAGCCCTTTAACACAAATTTAATTTTTTTCTAATAACTACGTTGATAGGTTGATGCAATCAAATAGCATGATTATGTCCCATATCAGTAAATGCTCTGCTCGGGTATTTTTGTTCTTGCTCTATGATTCTCCCACCTGACATCTTCCAGGGCCTGTGGAAGTCAAAGTTCAGCCCTGAGAACACAAGGAAGGAGCAGTTCTACAAGGCTGATGGGCAGTCCTGCCAGGTGCCTATGATGTACCAGGAAGGCAAATTCAGATACCGCCGTGTGGCAGAAGGCACCCAGGTGCTGGAGCTGCCCTTCAAGGGTGATGACATCACCATGGTGCTCATCCTGCCCAAGGCTGAAAAGAGCCTGGCCAAGGTGGAGCGGGAGCTCAGCCCCGAGCTGCTGCAGGAGTGGCTGGATGAGCTGTCGGAGGTGCTGTTGGTGGTCCACATGCCCCGCTTCCGGACTGAGGACAGCTTCAGTCTGAAGGAGCAGCTGCAAGACATGGGCCTTGTTGATCTCTTCAGCCCCGAGAAGTCCCAGCTTCCAGGTTGGTATGGCAGAGAGCTGCCGCCTGTCTACTCCGAGGCGGTTTGACCAAAAGTGGGAGACTAGAGGAAAGCACAAAAGAGAGCATGCCCGGACTCTGACCCTGGTTCTGGGCTAAGCTGTGGCGACCCCTAGCCCTTCCCAGCCCACCCCCCTGGGAAAGGGGGTGTTTGCTCTTGTTTTTAGCAGTCCAGCCAGGACTGTCCCCCTATGAATCTACCTAACAGAGGAGATGAAGTCAGGCGGGGAAGAATTTGCAAAAGCAACAGCATTCAAAGAGACAGACATTGAAAGCAAGGCCTGTTGGGACAGGCCTGTAATTCCAGCACTTGAAACAGGGGCTAGAGAGAGGGCTCTGCAGTTATTACTATTGCAGAGACCCAGGATCAGTCTCCAGAATCCATGGTAGACAGCTCACAACGCTCCAGTCCTCCAGCTTCAGGGGATCTACTCTGTAGGTGCTGGCACTCATGTGCGTGCGCGCGCGCGCGCGCGCGCGCACACACACACACACACACACACACACACACGTAAAAATAAAATGAAAAGGAAATGTGATAGTAAACTAAAATGAAAAAATGAACCTTAGCCAGGTGATGGTGGTACAGGCCTTCTCAGCACTAGGGAGATAGAGGCAGGTAGAATGCTGAATTCAAGGTCAGCCTGGTCTACAGAGAGAATTCCAGGACTGCCAAGGCTGCACAGAGAAACCCTGTCTCAAAAAACCAAAATAAATAATAAAATTAAAAAAAAAAAAAAGCCTTAAAATGCCCCGTTTTTGCCTTTTTTTGGTTGAGGCAGGGTCTTCGTAGCCCAGGTTTCCTGGTTAAGACTGTGTGGTTAAGACTGGCTTTGAACAAATTGGGCTGCCTTCACCCCGAGTGCTGGGATTATAGATGTGTGCCTCTCTTGCTGGCAGTGTCTTGTATGTGCTCACACCCGTATTTATGTGTTGTTATGTGTGGTGTGTGCAGGGGGCTGCATCAGTGCTGGTGTGTGTGTGGAGGGCAGGGGAATGACTTTCAGGGGTTTAAAGGCATATGGCCCCAGGGATTAAACTCAGGTTTCAGGGTTGGTGCCAAGCGCCCTTACCTGATGAACTATCTCATTGGCCTGCACATCTTTTCCAAAAAGAAGCCCGGAGCTGGGCATGGTGGCACACAACTGTAATCTCAGCACTCAAGGCAGAAGCAGGAGACAGCTAAGGCCAGCCCATGCTACACAACGAGATTCTGTCTAAAAAAGACTTAAATCGGGTAATCAGATTTATCTTTATTGGGCTACCTTTAGCTTGGAAAACCAAACCTCTTAAAAATGTTACCAGACTGGAAAGGCCTATTTATTTCTTTAAAACTTTCATTTGTTTATTATTTATACAGTATTCGCCTGAATATGAGCCAACAGGCCAGAAGAGGACACCAGCTCTCACTATAGATGGTTGTGAGCCACCATGTGGTTGCTGGGAATTGAATGCAGGACTTTTGGAAGAACAGCCAGTGCTCTTAACCTCTGAGCCATCTCTCCAGCCCGGAAAGACATATTTTTACTAGATATAAAGTAAAGTGTTTCTTTAAAAACGGAGTCCCATCTTTTTACCTCCCCCACAAAAGCTAACATGAGATTAAATTCACAAGATCCAGGCCAAAGAAGCCAAAAAAAAAAAAAAAAAAACAAAAAAACCAAGAACAAAACAAACAAACATACAAAAAAACAACCCCCAACCGTCTATTGAGGGAGTGGGGTTACTATTAGGGATGCTCAGCATTCTGTTCCTCAAGTCACGGTGTCACCTTCCCTGTCCTTCCTCCCAGGAATTGTCACGGAGGGCAGGGATGACCTCTATGTCTCCGACGCATTCCACAAAGCATTTCTTGAGGTGAGTCCCTCCACCCTCTGCCTTCTCTCAATCTGTGTGAATGGAGTTTCCTGCTGCTGCTCTTATGCTCCAGCAGGTCTGCTGGCCGCAGGCCAGAACTGCGGAAGAGGCCTGTGTGCGGTGTTCCTTTAATCATGTATGTACACACAGGGGAGCTTGTAGCCTCCTTCTCCATGAGGTCTCCCTCCATTCAGCACTTCAGGGAAACCCTCAAGCTTCCGCTGTTTGACCTTCTCTTCTGCTAGAGAGGCTTATTTAGAGGGCAGCCCAAGGAAAAGGAGCCAGCGGAGGCCACTGAGAGGGGATTCTGAGGTGTTTCAGGAATATGGAAAACATGGAGTAACCGGCTGAAAAGGAATCTGGGTAGAAAGGGGAGGGCACGGGCTTGAGTGAAGTGGGTATGGGTGACTTGAACGTCCTCAAGCGAGTTTTAGGAGAACTATGGCAACATGAAGCATGTCAGGAAATACAGTTCGGTGGGCACATGTTGATCTACTTGAGAGATTAACTACACACCACGGCAGCACATGAGTGGAGTTTTGCTCATTCTGTCTCCCCCCAACTGAGGTGAGTGTTAAGTTGTGACAGTTTGTAGACGTTCTTGATCTTAAATGCTGAAGTGTGGATCCATAGCTTTGGGTGGACATCTTTACCCCTAGAGACTGAAGGATGGAGCCTGAGAATTGGTTTCTTCCTTTTTGTTTTTTGAGACAGGGTTTTCTCCATGTTGCCCTGGCTGTCCTGGAACTCGTTTAAGAGTCTATTTCTTCACACAGATACTCGGGAGATTTTTACATACAATTGGGGTTGAGACCCTCAGGTGTAGACTATTCCTCATGGAAGTTAAGAGGAGAGCAGAAGGAGATGGGCCAACGTGAGACAAGTTTACGGGACTTGAGTTTGCAAAGAAAGGTGCCAGTCAGAGAGAAATGTTCAGAGTGTGGTGCCAGAGAGCTGATTCTAGCATCCAAGCTCAGTAGAAACTAGGGAAGCTGAGGCATGAGGGACAGGAGGTTGGAGCCTGTTGGATCTAATCTTCACATGACTTGGAATTTAGTCCTAGAATGAGCATGAAATAGATGTGAGACACCAAAGGGGAGGGAAAAAACATTAACAGCCCCTCACAGCACAGAGATTGCAAGTACTTTATTAAAAGTCAGGGACAGGCGGATTGCCACAGGGTCCAGACCAGCCAGGTCTATATAAAAAGCTAAAGGCCAGCAAGGGGTACATAGTGAGACTGTATTAAAAAAAAAAAAAAAAAAAGGAACCAGAAATAGATGACATGGAGAAACTTGAATGGCAGAAAAGCCTCAGCGACTGAAATGCACAAGATTCTATCCCCATCACAGTAATGTCATCAACTGCCACGTATCTTCTGAAGGCATCCTTCCAGCTGTGGCGCTCAGATACCATCTTCTCCGGTTCTGAGTGGCTGTTTGGGGTGGTGACAGCTGCTTTATGCTTCAAGAGTGAATCTGTTTCAATTACAGATCTCTGCTACACAGTCTGAATTTCTCTTAACAGTTGGTTGAAAACAATGCTCTGCCATACAGTGTCCAACCCATGCTACTGGAACGTGGCTTCTAGTTCAGGGGTTGCACTTGTGGAACTCTTGCAAGGCTCTGGATAAGCCCCGTGCATTACCCTCACTGGATGTGAGAATGAGTAGGTTTCTGGAGGGAACCATTTGTGTCCAAGTGTCTATCCTGCCGGAAAACAGCAATATGAGTTGCTGCTGGGTCTTTGTCTGATTTATGTGCCTATAGCAGATTGCAGGGTAGCTAATGTTTTTTTTTTTTTTTTTTTTTTATGTGGCCTGCAGGTAAATGAGGAAGGCAGTGAGGCAGCAGCGAGCACTTCTGTTGTGATTGCTGGTCGTTCGTTGAACCCCAATAGGGTGACCTTCAAGGCCAACAGGCCCTTCCTGGTTCTTATAAGGGAAGTAGCGCTGAACACTATCATATTCATGGGGAGAGTGGCTAATCCTTGTGTGAACTAACATATTCTTAATGTTTGCACCTTTTCCTACTTTGGTGTTTGTGAATAGAAGTAAAAATAAACACACTGCCACCTCACAAGAACGGGCTTTTCCACTTGAAATGAAGAAAAGAGACTGAAGTACAGATGCTATGGGGCATTTGGTAAAGTGACATTTTCAATTCACCACTTCTGGGTAAATAAAAAGGAAGGGGCCAGCCATGGCAGCACGTACAATATCCTAGGACTTCAGAAGGTGGAATCAGGAGAATCAGGAGTTAAGGCCAGCTGAGGTTGGGCTGCAGAGTGAGACCCTGTCTCAAGATGTCTTCCCTTTTCCCCAAAAGTAGAAAAGAAAACCATAAAAACAAAAGAGGTAAATACATTACTATTTCATCCTGGAGGCATCTGGAAAATTCTCAGTATTCCTACCATACTACAAAATTCCAAAAATGTATAAACAACTTAATTAATCTCTATATAGGAAAGACAGAGATTCAAATGAGTAGTAAACCTTTTATTTCTCAAACCACTCACATGCATAATGTTCTTATACACAGTGTCAAAATAAAGAGGAAATGCATTTTCATACAAACAGAATTTCAAGTATACATTAATAGACTTTTCAGATGACTAACCAAGTTACTAAGGTCTCATTCACATTGTTCTTAAAGCTGTCCCATGAGAAAGCTTTTGCTCGTGGCTTTAAATATGTTTATATAAACCCACCTCTTAACTCTTCTTTCATTTCCCCCCCCTGACCCTTCTGCCCTCCCCCCTCCCCGACACAACAGGGCTTCAGGGGCTCTAGGAGACATGCTACCCCTCCAATAACTATTGGCCTGTCACCAGGGGAAAGACAGAATCTACAGGAGGAGAGTGAGAGGATGCCTTCAAATTAAGAGGAAAAGAACCCAGCACATAATTCTGGAAAATATTTTAGAGTTACTGTGTTTTCACTTGATTTTTAGTTAAAAAAAAAATACCACAAAACAAGATTTTTCTTTTTCTTTTTTTTTGAGACAGGGTTTCCTGTGTAGCCTTAGCTCACCTGGACTTCACTTTGTATACCAGGCTGGCCTTGAACTCACAAGAGATCTGCCTGACTCTGCCTCCCTGAGTGCTGGGATTACAGGCCTATGCCACTGCGCCCGGCTCAAGATTGTTTTTATACATACATACATACATATATATATATAATTTGGTAGCTAAAACATAATTCAATAAAAATAAAATTTCTCCCAGAAAAAAATTCCAAATTCAGTGTACGTATTTTGAACTATTTTGTTTAGTGATTCTTTTCCCCTTTGGCAGGGACCGCTTGGGAGCAGCTTAAAAACAGATGGTATTTTGTGTTCACATTATTACATTTGTTACTGGGGGAGCAGTGGCCTAGCAGACGTAAGGGCCTGTGCTCAATCCTCAGCACTAGGGGGTAGGGGCAAAGAAATTTGGTTAAATCTTACAGGGTCTGGCAAGAGTTTTCCCTCTGCAACTCTCCTCCTGAGTGATCTGGCTTCAGGGCCAGGCACAGCCACACTCCTTAGGAATTAAAGTGCATACTTTTTTTTCCCCCCAGTAAAGGGGAAGGGAGGGTTTACACTTAAGTATGATTAAAGGAGGCTTGAGAGGAAACCCTACTCCTATGTACAGGTGTTTCTAGTTAGGGTCACAACAAAAACAAAATCTTAGGAGGAAAGATGCACACAGGCAGCCCAGCACTCTCAGGGGTGTGCGAGCGCTACCCAGAAGTACTTTGCTGAGGCATCTTAACTACTAATGAAGTGAGTGCTACAGATGACAGACACAAATCTCAAATGTTAGACTCTCTTCATAGGGAGAAAACAGACTGGTATTTAAAAATAATCTATCCTGCTCCTGCCCAGGACCAGTGTTTTAGAAAGTGATTGTCTGTTTCAATATGAATTCTCCTTAATGAACGAGTTGTGAAAACTGTTATCAGGTAAGTGCTGCCTAAAAAACGCTCCTCTGTCAGCTTCAGGAATAGGAAGCGGCTACAGATTGATTCTCACTGTCCCTCAGTAGCAGCTGAAGTGAAATCTTTCTGTGATTTCTTAAAGTGACAGCTCTAACCCAAATCCATTGTCCTGTTTTCTTGCTACTATTTCCTGGTTTCTTAGGAAGAACCCCCCCATCCCCCCGCGGAGGTTCTCAAAGAGAAGTTAATGCTACACTGTAAGCTGTGTGAAGGAGTAATGGGCTCAAGATAAGAAGAGGGATCTTGTCCTGGATTCTGGCCTCTGAGTCCAGTGTGATCTACTTTTCACAGTGACCAGTAGGAAGGCACACTGCCAGGGACAGGGAGGCGGGAGACAGCTGTCACCCATTAAATAAGCACCATGGAGAAGAGCTAGATAGTTACTTCAGACTAGACCCACCTGAAGGAAATCAACCTGCTGCTGATTGCCGTTCCTCTTTCATCCTCCGCCTTCCCTTTGCCTTTCAGAGGCAGTGCCTGAGTGGCCCATCCTAAATGGCAGGAGCCAGGCAGACTTAGTGCTCTGCCAATGTGCCTCCCCTCACTTAAGTAGGCTGACAACCTAGGTCCAGAGTACTTTCTTAAGATGTTTTAAAGGAAAAGGAAGCTGCTGGGTCCTGAGTAATAAATCCACTAGAACACAAAACAAGGGAAAGGTGGAAGCTGTGAAGAGGCCACAGCAGGTGACAAGCTAATGGACCGAGCGCACAGTCCTTGACCTATAATTCTGTAATAGCTTTTGCTTTCACTGGGGCTCGCCCTGCAGTCAGAGCAGCACTCGCTGCCGTTTCAGAAAGTATTTGGGGCCTAGATTCTTGTGCTCAACACCCAGCACTAGAAAAAGGACAAAGGGGAAATGAATCAGTGGATGAATGATGGAGACACTGCATTAGGGCAGATGACGATCTGATTTTACAGCTGTGGTAGAAATGTCTTCTTACCCTTTGCTCAAAATAACACATCCACCATTTACCACTTCTCCGCCTTCCTCTTTCGTCCCTTCAAAATCTTAAAGTCCAGTGTGGTAGAATTTGCATAAACATCAACAAGTTTCACAGTACTCCACAGTACTCCAGCTTGAAAACCCTAAGGGGTTTTAGACAGTAACTGCTTTCCTAGCCTGCCGGAGGCCATTAGTCTCCTAAGGCCAGGGAGGCAGTTCTCTCCTGAAGCTGCAGCATTCACAGCTAAGCAAGGCCAAGGCCTCAATGCTACTTAGCAAGTGTTTGTATTCTGATGCTAATTAGTCCTCTGCTCTAACTGCCTCTTCCCTTAACCTACCTTTTGTTCCTATTCACACCACCCATTTCTTAAATCCAAATGATCAGTTACAGGCAACGCAGGAACAGAATTTTCTGTGTGCAGGATAATCCATGTCTGCCACACAGAACTTGCCCTTGAAGCATTCTTTCAGCAGCCAGAAGCTGCTTAGTAGTTACTTTGAAAGTGGTTTTCACTTTTTCTGCGAATGGAACAAGCCTTCCCTCCCTATTGCCATAGGCAGGTAGGAAAGTGTCACAACCATTACACATCTCTTCTACTCAGGGTAAGAATGGAAGCTGCTGAGTCTCATTTGGGAATTATTGCATTGGGTCTTTTAACATCCTAGGACAAAGATGTGCTCATTTCACATACTAGTCAGAAATACTTAAGCCTTGACTGGTTCATTTTATTCAGAAAGAAACAGCTAAGGAAAAGTATAAGTTGCTTGATAAAGAGATACTACCAGGCCAAGAGACAAATACTCAGAAGTGTCCTGATCATCCAAGACAGGATTATTCTTTTCTCTGTTATGTAACATCACTACCTGTTTTATAGAGAAAAGTAGCCCACAGTTAGCTTGGAAAAGACTTTTCGTTTTGTTTGTTTGCTTTTTTTCCCCCCGACAGGACACTGAAATGCTGCTCTGTTTCAGCTATCAGAACTGAGCAATCATTCAAATCACATATGCAGAGGAAAAGGACTCTAGAGAACAGCCCTTGAAACTGCTTTCGTTTATGTATACACACTTTGTACTTGGCACAGAGCTGGATCCATTGTAGCATTTTCCTCCAGACCTATTCTGAGAGGAAAGAGATGAGCCTGAGCTCTGGGCCACTGTCAGCTTTAAGCCATGCCTGTAAAGGTGTCTATGTCAAGAAAACTAGCTTCAGGCATTTCCCTCCAGAAGTCCCTTCCATTCCAAACGAATTCTTTCTCTTCAAACAAACAAACAAACAAACAAACAAACAAACACCACAATGAAACAACCCCCCAACACAAACAAACAAACTCCTTCATTTCACTTGGAGCATCCAGGGAGAGAATGAGATGTTACTAGTTTGAGGTTATCCTGCCCAAGGTCACAGATGACTACCCACACAGTGATTTCCAGGCCTGGATATCCATCAGAATCATCAGCAGATTTCTCCTGTTGTTAGGGGATGGAACCCAAGGTGTTTGGAACACCAAGCTCTGTACCAAAGCCACACCCTGCCCTCCACTCCATTCTTAGGCATCTTTCTAAGCCCAGGTTGCACAACAAGTCAAATGTGAATGTCTGGAAGGGGTTTCAGGTGATTTTAAATAGGCAACATAAAGCCCAATGCTCACCCAAACCAGGGGAAGAGGATACATACGAATTTGTTTCTGTCTACATTCATGAATTTAATGTAACTCAAGAAAATTACCTGGGTAATTCTTAGTTTGTTTTCCTTTTTAAATTAGTTTGACCAAATAGGCAACAATACTGACAATAATGTATTATTAAGACTTAAGTATGCGTTTTAAAGTATAATTTATAGCAAGACATCAGGGTAGGCCTAGGACAAGACTTTTTATAACAATAAGCCAGGGGGAAAGTTTCCTAAGCACAACTAAATTCCTGAGTCTGAAATACTAGCATGGCTTCTAGACTGAGAACTACTCTATGGTTTAGCAATAATACAGGTGTGAACAGACTCACGTGTTTTACCCAGCTTTCTCCCTGGAGGACTCACCCTGGATTTATTCACAAACTGATCACAGTCACTTATGTGGAATGCTTTTCTTCCTACTGGGAATTTCACCTGGCCTATATTCCCTACCTGCTATCTAATACCCAGAGAACAGCGGCAACCCCTAAAGATCTGAAAATGGAAAATTCTCCAATTTTCATTCCTACCAGAGAATTGCTGCTTTTAGACATTATAACCAGGACAGAGCAATAGAATGAAAAGGTGAGAAACATTCCAGGACAGCTGGAATGTTAGAGCCAACAGTTGCTCCTCACCTGTAACAAATGCTCAAAAGGTGGGTAAGCCGACGTGACTCGGAACTAGTACGTCAAGGAGAATTTAGTTGTGACTACGTGGCATTTTACTGTTGAAATAAACTTTTCTGCCATGTACAAAATTCAAGTCTTGACTATTATGACAGTAATTTGGCATTTAAAAAAGCACATCTCTCTTTGGAGTAATTAAAAGCAAAATGGATCATCCAAAAATCCTTGTTATGCATTTGGATATAAGATAGTGGTGGTAGGCTCATTATCAGGAAAATGTTAATACTTCAATCTCTACAAAATGAACCGCAATGAAAGAACAGTGATGTTTCATCATTCAAGGAGGTGGGGTCATCTTTAAGAACAAACACAGAAAGTGGATGTGGTGGCACATGCTGGTAGGGCCAGTACTTTGGAGGCCAAGGCAGGAACAGTGAGTTCAAGGCCAGCCTGAGCTACAAAGCAAGGTCTGGGGTTCTGTCTTGGGAACGTCACAAACAAGCAGCAGAAATGGAGGGTGAATGAGAAGGATGGAGAGTTTGAGGCCTGCCTGGGAAACAGTAAAACTCTGTGCATGTACACACAGAGCAAAGCTCCTACCTCTACTAGATACTCCTACCAGACAAGTATGTATGGACAACAAGAATCAAGCATTAATATCTGCATTAATAAGCATTAATAAAGACTTTATTTTGAGTCTAGCATTCCTGGCTATAGAAAGGTACACCCTATTTCTTCAGCCAGAGGCTCAGAGGTAGAGGAGCTGAAATGTAAATAGTAAAGAATGGGGGTAGAGGAATACAGGGAACTCTTGAATATGCTCAGTATTTAGTGGGAGGTAGGATATTCTACACGGACTTATCTGCCTTCATTAAACACCTTCTCCTCACACAAACACCTGACAACTCACAGCAGTACTGCAGTTCACAGCAAAAGTATGTCTATCCCAACAGCTACTTTCAGTCTCTGTATTGATCTCTAGCCTGTCTCAGGTCACTCTAAGCACATTTCCTTTTTCTTTTGCCAGGGCTTTAAGCACATATTTCACTTTAATACCTACATCTGCTAGCTCTTCAAAACAAGACAAAACCAGATGCACTAACTGTTAGATGTGAGATAACATATATTTATAAATAGAAAGTGCAAGAAATAGTTTTCAGCCCAAATACAAAGTTAATAAAAGCTCTCATAGCCTATTATACCAAGAATTTAATTTTTAGTACAACACAGCTAACAAAATGCTTCTATGCTACCAAGATCATGGTGAGTAAATATATTTATAAGCATACATTTATGAATAGACTTTAAGAAAATAGCTAACTTCCCATAAAAGTTATCTGCATGAACTATCATCAGTATACCATTCTGTGTTTAATGCACATGCATATACAATTGAATTCTTTAATGATATTTTTATTGAGCCATTTTTCCAAAAAGAAAACAGGCTCATTAAAACAAAACTCATTACCAGATTTAGACTTATTTTTGTAAAAATACTAGAAACTCCGTATAAATTCTAAGTATGTCTGCCATCTGATAGCATTTCAGAGGTGGACTTTCTGCACACTTTCAGTGAGCTCGTTAGTAATTTGGCTTCCAGAGGAAACACATTTAAGCTTTGTTCACTGCATAGCATCTCTGGTTTTGAATGGTTCTTAACCACTACAGGTGTGTTTCTATGACTTATAGAAAACATCATTTTCAAATGTCATCAGCATCTACTTGAAGATAAAACTACATGCAGAACCCTAACCTTCAGGCAGCGATTACTCACTTGAGCTGTCATGATTGGCTGAAATGGTTTAAGACTCATGATGCTGAAAGGAAAGACTGTCAATCTGTAGGATTCCCCCTTTTCTCATCTTGTTCTCTCCCTCTATGCAACCACTGAATAACTCCAAACTTTACACCACAGAGATTCCAGAGAAGTTCTCAATGAGCCAGAATACAGCATGTGAATAACAACACAGCCTATCATAGTAAATCTGTCATTTCCTGAAACTGGAATTTTAAAGCTTCTCTGACAAGAAAGGCAGAGATGAGTGGATTTTATCTGGGTGGAAATGAGTATTTTAAAAAGTTTTAATTTAAATTCTATTCTTTTCATTCAATAAAAACTCCCCCTAACCTTTACATGATAAAACCTAATCAATACTGGGCTGGAGAGATGGCTCATAGATAAGAGCACTGGCTGCTCTTCCAGAGGTCCAGAGTTCAATTTCCAGCAACCACACGGTGGCTCATAACCATCTATAATGAGATCTGGTACCTTCTTCTCACATGCAGGTGTACATGCAGACAGAACATTGTATACATAATAAATAAACTTAAAAAAAAAAAAACAACTAATCAGTCTCAACTCTTTGGATATCTAACTACACTATAGTTTTTGTTTGTTTTGTTGTTGATTTTCTTACTTCCTAGCATTCTGTAACGTCCTAAAGTAAGCCTTTGGCTTCTAGTGCCCCTCTATTCCTCTAGGCCTCACTTAGCAACAGAGATCACTGTACTACATGAGAACTGGGAAGCCTTTACACTTACTTCTCTGGGACTCTACTCACAGGCTATCTCAAACCTTTTCTTCTCTCAGAACTGTACTGATTTGGGGATAATTAGTAGAGTACAATTTATTCTCTACCATCTTCTTCTCAGTGCAGGACTAGTTTAAGTTTCTAGTCTAGTTATTTTAAGTCAGCAAAGCTTTAAATAAGGCATTATAAATCTGACAACTCGAGCCTCAAAAAAACTTCAATGATCCGTGACTTTGAATGAGAGAAGCTCCTAACAATTACTAAATCAGAGACTAATACACAAAACTGGACAACTGACTCTCTTGTAAGAATAGCAGTGAGGATGGGATTAGCCAATTAATCTTTAAGAACAAAATTATATGAGAGAAGTGGTAGAAATAGATACGGGATAAAACAACTATGCAAAACTTACTATCTGGAGCTGGAGATGCAGCTTAGTGGTTAGAGAGACCTCAGTACAACAACCTCTTATGGTCTTAACAATAGGCTATCAAGCCACACAATAGAAATTCCTGAAAATGTATGTCCTAGGGAGTATTTTTGGCTCAGTACGCACACCTATAATGGCTTCACAGCAAGCACAGCAAAAGGTTGTAACCTAGAACACAGTACAGAGTGGGAAAGGAATGACTGCTTCAGGAACTTGAAAGAAGGTGGAAATAAATGAGCCTTAAATATTTGTCTCATTCTCCTTCTAGATCTTTTACTGCCCCACAGCAGATGAAATAAACGGCTTCAATGGCACTAGTAACTGTTCACAAAAGGCTTAGAAAAAAAATTAAAAACCTAACGTTACCTGTAAACAAATATGATCGCAAATCTCTACATGTGTCTACATACAGTGTTAGGGTATTTCCTCTCCCTAAGATGTGGACTCCCTCAGCACTGACTCAACTATGGCAGTGCCTTCATGATGCTATAGGCCTGGCCTCTAAGAAGAGTGGCATCTTTTGTCCAGCTGCCATGTTAAGAAGTCCAACTACCTGCAGGCCAGTGGTGGCTCATGCCTTTGATCCCAGAACTTGGGAGGCAGTGGCAGGTGGATTTCTGGGTTGGAGGCCAGCCTGGTCTACAGAGTGAGTTCTAGGACAGCCAGGCAACACAGAGAAACCCCCCTGAAAAAATAATTCCAACTACCATGGAGAGTCCCTGAACAGCATTAAGCACAGGTTTTCAGGTCTCCTTTAATCAGGCATGCATGACATAATCTTGGACCTTCCTGACCAGTCAACCTGTTGTCTCTTTCTTAAACTTTAACTTTTCACAAAGTCAAGATTTATAGAATGGTTGTTAAGCCACTTTAGAGTTAAACTTTAGTTTGTTACACAGCAGTAAGAAACCAGAAAGCAGTTTCATTTTTAAAGACTAACTCACGTAACATATTCACAATTAGACCTACCAAATAGGTAATTCTTCTGAATAAGTGGGCAATATTCCTACTCAAGTCAGCATAGAGACCAACTGGATCATCTTTTGAAAAAAATCTGCTGATAACTTGCTCTTGGGTTATCCAACATTTTACTTATTTACATGTCTATGGGTGTTTTGCTTGCATGTGTCTTTGTACAATATGCAGTACCTGAAGAGGCCAAAAGAGGGCTTTGGATGCCCCGGGACTGGAATAACAGCCAGTTGTAAGTGGTCCTGTGGGTGCTAGGAACCAAACCCAGGTCCCTAGGAACAGCCAGTACTCTTAACTATTGATCCATCGCTCCAGCTCCTACTCTTGATTACAAGTTCACTAATGTAGGAACAATACTAGACACGACACAGGAAGTAAAAGTGATACAGTGGAGGTAGTCTAGATTTGGAATTGGATTGGTAAATACTAGCTCTTCAAGCTAGGTACCCATGGGCTCATCAGTTTTTTTCATCTAGAAAATGTGCCATAATTATACTCACAAAAGGCACTAGAGGCTATTCAGAGTACCAGGTGTTAAGATCACCCATGGAAAGACAAAGTGTGTCATTCTGTCTAAAATGAAAGAAAAAAAAATTACAGATATTCCCCCCCCCCCCCCGCCAAAAAAAAAGTCAAGCCATAGTGGCATGTCTTTAATCCCAGCTTTCGGGAGGCAGAGGCAGGCAGAACTCTGTGAGAGTTCTAGTGTACAAATCAAGTCTAAGACAGCCAAGGCTACAGAGAGAAACCCTGTCTCAAAAAAAAAAAAAAAAAAAAAAAAAAATCACAATAGACTGACATGAGGATCAGATAAATTAATAGAACGGTATCTGGAACAAAAACATTGTGTTATTACCTCAGGAATGTTTTGACATAACTGCAGCTATGCTAGTAGAGCACATAGTACAGTAAGACTTTTTAGAACATCTCTCTCTACAGAAAAAGTACAAGCTTTCTAAAAAATCATGTCTTAGACTCCCAACAAGTAGGTTTGGGACTCTCAAAAATGGGAAGCCATGTTGGGCATGGTGCAGCATGCTTTTAATCCCAACACTCAGGAGGCAGAGGCAAGCAGATCTCTGTGAGTTCAAAGCAGTCCTGGTATATGTAGTGAGTTCTAGGACAGCCAGGGGTACCTAGAAAGACCCTATCTCAAAAACAAAACACCAACTAAACAAACAAACAAACAACCCCCCCCCCCAAAAGATTGGGAAGCCATAACTAACTAGAGTTGGTTTTGTTTATAAATTCCAAGTATATTGTCTGATACCAAAAAGTATTTAGTATTTATTTAGTGGAATATAGTCTCCTAAATATTACCTACCAGTGAAGACAAGTAATTGCATGTTTCTACGAGATACTTTAACTTCTGGCATTATGGAATAATTCACATCCTAAGATCCAGGGTATTAAATTAAGGTTTTGGTCACATGTGATGCTCAATATAAGACTCCCTTAACTGGCTGGTACACTTGAGATTCTTCCTCAGGACATACTCAGTAGACACAAAATAACAAGCATTAGAAAAGTACCCCCCACTCCCACGTCCCACTCTCTGCCTTTTTAAGTTAGCTTTGCTGTTTAAAGCTTCTACTAGTTGATCTACTGGGGTTCTTTTAACTGTGTTAAGAAGTTAAGAACTTTTGGTAAACAAGGGGAAGGATGTGAGATTAGAAATCATTTATAAAAATTATTTTCGTGGGTTGGAGAAATGGCTTAGTGGTTAAGAGCACTGCCTGCTCTTCAAAAGGACCCAGGTTCAATTCCCAGCACCCACATGGCAGCTCATAACTGTCTATAACTTCAGTTCCAGGGATTCTAATACCAATGCACAGAAAATAAAATTAAATTGTTAAATTATTTTTGTACCCTCTGTAAAGATAATGTAGATTTCAGATAATATTGTCTTCCCAGCATTGCTGAATGTTATTTGAGAAAAGATGGGTCTTCCAACACGACATAGATGATTTGTACTGACATCTCTAAGGGGTTGAGGTCACCAGCCTTAGCAATAATTACTTTCTTTATAATGTAACAAGCTCAGGTGTGCTAACATACTCATACTATTCAACTCTGGCTTGTCCTGAGGAAGAAAGCCTGCTTATCATCTAAGTACTAACACCAGCTTGGGGAAAAGCACCACTTAAAAATCCTGATCTAGGGACCTGGAGAGATGGCTCAGAGGTTAAGAGCACTGGCTGCTCTTCCTGAGGTCTGAGTTCAATTCCCAGCAACCACAGAGTGGCTCACAACCAGCTATAATGAGATCTGGTGCTCTCTTCTGGCATACAGGTGTACATGCAGACAGAACATTGTATATATAATAAATAAATAAATCTTAAAAAAAAAAAAGAATCCTGGTCCAATGACCAGGAAAAGCACTAGAAAGCAAAGAAGCAAAAATACTGAGAATTAGTCATAATGCTTGGCAAACTTCAATGTTTTCAGTCGATTCCTATTTAAATGACATCTGTTAGCCAAACAGGGCATAACTGTATGACTCAGTTATCTGCATCCAAGTTCTTTCCCTCTGTTACTAAGTGTAATGTGCTCTGGGACACGGTTGATTTAACCTAGATGACTAGTCTGAACTTAAAATGAGGATTATCTATTCTTCAGAGGCTACATCACATGAAACATAGTAGTATCTTACTGGATAAGAACAAAGAGGTGATCAGCCACCATGACACATGCCTTTAGTCCCAGCACTTGGAAGGCAGAGGCAGACATATCTCTCTGAGTTCCAGGCCAGTCTGGCCTATGTAGGGAGCTCCAGGTCAGCCAGCACTACACAGTGAGGACCTTGTCACAAAATAAAAAAAACTAAACTGAACTAAACCAAAAGTAGCAAAGACATGTCCTACGTGGAGACTAATGACACATCCCATTTTTATCTGTGATGATAGAATTTATAACAACAAATCAAACTCACTATACTGCATTAGCATAGCCTAGAAAACTCTGCCCAGATAAAACTCTGAAGCCCTTGTATTATTTCCAAACGGGGAGAAATCATATTTTCCTCTTGTAAGCATTTCTATGAACACAGTTAAAATTTTACATTTCCCTACATCTTATATATAACAATGAGAATGAATATTCACAAAGCAAATATGTAATGGTCCAATATGTATTTTAACAAGTTAAACAATAACAGATATGCAAGAATGGACCTAAGAAAAGTTTGAAATTCTGATGTTTTACTATGTTTTAAAACATCCAGAAGAAAGAAATAGGAAGATTGGACTTTTTGTTAGTCCACAAATGGACAGAATGAAAAATATTAAAATGAAGGGAAAAGAATAGTTGTCTAATCTAGAAAAACAGTACATTTGATAAAAATAAAAAAAACCTCTGTTTTGCTTTTGAGTCTAGAGTCTCACATAGTCCTGGCTATCCATACACTCTAAGTAGCCAAGGATAACTCTGAACTCCTGCTCCTCATCTTCACCTTCCCTCCCAAGTGCTGGGATTACAGGCAAGAGCTACCACAACCAGTAATATGTATCCACAACAGAAAATGCTTTCATTCTAGGGAGGTTAAATTCACTTATATCATTGTTATGCAAATCAGCTGAAGCAAGGTCAAAAATGGCAAAACTTACTTAAAACAATAAGAGCTTTTGAAACAGGTTACCCATTTAGCCCCACTGTTATATGTGGTAATTTTTTAAAGTAAGAAATACCCTGTTCTAAGCAACAATTTTCTAAACTTAATCTACTTACACCTTTTAGACAATGACAAATCATAATCCTGTTTCCTTTTGGTTTAAAATCCATTCTAAATGCCTTTTGGAATGGGATTCAAGAAAAAGAAAAAGCAAGAGGGCTTATGGGATCTAGAGAAGGATGATGCACTCAAGTACCAGATGCAGATATGACTATGAAGTCAAAGCCTCTACCAAACTATGGTAAAGGCAAAATGTTAGAGAAGTAATTTGTAGTTAATGTTTGGAAGTCAACCAGAGACAGCAAACCTCCTCTGACACCTTCTAGACACTTGAGAACTTTTAGACTTTGTTGGCCACGTACTTAACTTTAGTAAGCACACAGGTGTGCAGATGTACTCTTCATGTAAGCAGGTGGACTTTGTATTTGACGTAAGGGCCATGGACTGCCGAACCCTGATCTAACTCAAGCCCTAGGGATCTGCTTTGTTAAGAGCTACACTCAAACTCAGTGGTTTACCTGGTAATAGCTGTTGCTCCTTTTCCTAACTCTCAGCTATGAAAATATTTTAGTATTTTAAATTCTTTTCCATTGTGGCCCATGTAAAAAGCCCCATTTTTCCAAAGACTGTTCAATTATGACTCAGTCAATATTCCTTAAATAAATAAGTATACAAATAAGAAACAGGGCATATTCAGAAGAGAAAATAAATTATGCCTGCTTACATATCTTACAGGATTTAAAATTTTTCTGATTAAGTGCTTTTCTACTACAATTAAGAAGTCTTTTCATTTTCCACTGCTTCTATTTCTTTAAATTAGACCTTCTTGTTTTCAGAGAGGAAGAGGCAGGTGGATCACTGTGAGTTTGAGGTCTACAAAGTGAGTCCAGGACCTCTAAGGTTACAGAGAAACCGTCTTGAAAAACAAAACAAAACAAAACAAAAAAAAAGAAAAAGATCTTGTTAAACAAAAAGTAATTTACACAAGTTAAAACAAAACAAAACTAGTATGACTGTGTAAAAGCCATTTCTTGGACAGAGAACCACTCAACAATGAAAATGAAATTCCAAAAGTCACTCTCCCACCAGACAATCTGACCGCAGCTAGATTTGCTTTGTTGTGAGGCAGGGACAGTCTATACTTACTTCTTATTGTCTTTGGAACAGTTTCACTGATAGCTGGAAACAAACAAAGCAATACAAGAAAAAATTTCCTAACTGCTTTCTTTCTTCTTTGTCCTTTTCAGATTAATTCAGTTTTATGTAGTCAAGACTAGATTTAGCTCTTTAGTACAATAAAATGGAATAGGGGCCAG
Source organism: Psammomys obesus (assembly GCF_907164565.1). Lineage (NCBI taxonomy): Eukaryota > Metazoa > Chordata > Mammalia > Rodentia > Muridae > Psammomys > Psammomys obesus. Next base: position 8,997,677 of record NW_026596057.1, on the reverse strand, counting down.
GTGTGGTGCTACGTGCCTGTAATTTCAGTACTCATGAGGTTGAGTCTGAAGGACTGCTATGAGGTCAAGGCCCTGCTGGGCTATGTAGTGAGGATCAGGACAGCAAGGGGCTACACAGCAAGACCCCGTCTCAAATATCCAAAATCAAAATAAAACAAAAAAAACCCCCAGACTATGGAGTTCCATGGAACTTACATAAAAGTCAACTCAGTTTAGAGGTAATTATGGTTTTGAGTAAAAGGAGAAGAATTCATTAGGAAGAGCCTTTCTGTGTAAATACAGTGATACTGCCACGTGGGAATGACATCGTTTATACCAGTATCAGAATTCAGAGAGAATAAAGTCTATTTAGAATGAAAACAGATACACATGTGGTCAATTCTCTTTTGCTTTTGCTGAGAATACTGGATAGCTCCTCTGCTTTCCAAGTGCCACTCAGTGGTAACGGTCACTGCATTAAGTTAACTGCTGATGATTTAGCTCTCCCTGCTAATACAGTTCCCCTCACAAGGTGACGTGTGCAAGTCAAGATTTGGTAGTTAGTTTCAGCATCAGCTAAAGTCCATTTAGTACACCCTTAATGAGCATACTGCTGGTATGCACCACTATTGGCTAACCCTTATGACCCTACAGTGATGTCAGCAAAGAAGTAGGACAATGTCACAGTGAATCTGGATAAGAATCCTGAATATTTAGAATGGTTTCACTTCTAATGGAAGATTATTTTTTTGCAAACTTTAATTTGTCTCAAAGGTAGCCTGGTAGAAGTCTCATGAATTTCATGGCTCTGATTTGGCTAATTAGAGGAGAGAACCAGCAAAGAAGATTGTGCTGCTGTGGTTCTAGGACAAGAAGCACTCTATTCACAGTATCAGTACAGTAAAAACCTATTAGAATGAGTGAAAACGGAAGGGAACCCGCCAAACATGCATTCAACAGACTCTACCTACCCCATTCAAGCTGTTTTTGGCTGACCTGGAGGGAGTGCTGGTAAGTGCTTGCAAGTTTCTTTTTATAGAAATTACTGCACTTTACCTTTACAATTTGGTAATAGTTAAATGCTGTATTTTCTCACAAATAATCTAAAAAGCTAACAATGCAAAAAACAACTTTGCAGCATACAACTTAACTTTTCAAAAGAGTAGACTTGAAATATTTTTGGTTTGCTTAAAAAAATTTCCATCTAAAGCAGCATCTTCTGTACATCCCAGCTACCTGTATGATCAGTAATGACAAGATCCGTCTACTGAATGCCTCCAATCCAAGCTAAAAAGTTTCTCTAGAGCTTTAACCCTCCGGTTTTTGTGCCACTGAGCACAGTAATCCTTGAGGTGGCTCTAGCAGACAGTTTTCACTCTACCATGCTGTTGCCCAACTAAGTAGCAAGAAGCCCACTATTATGAAGGATGAGATACTATTCTCCAGTGCTGCTTTTGAGGGCAGGCTCTTCAACTAGAGCAATGTAACACTCCTTCAAAAGATGAATTTCAAAACCAAAACAAAACCAAAACAAAGATGCATTTCTATACTTCTTCAGAAGAGTAAACCTTTCTCTAGTTTTAACAGTATATGAGTCTCAGATCGTTTAAAGCCACTCTTTGCACTCCAGTTTCTTATCAAAACTGTCTTTCCCACCTTTCCATATATCACAAAGTACTCACAAGATAGGAGCACACAAACTTCACATTCTCATAAATGGTGCAGTTTCTTATCAAAACTGCCTTTCCCACCTATCCAAACACCACACAGTGCTCACAAGAAAGAAGCACACAAACTTCACATTCTCATAATTGGCTCACTAGTGCAGGTAGGACCAGCCCATCACCCAAAGCTCTTAGAATCATCCACATCCCTGTACTAAAACAACTACACATTTAAGTATGCTCTTAAAATCACTCAAGCTAGAGACTTCTTCCTATTTGTACTGTAGACTGCAGGCATCTGTTTGCCTGTATTGTTTAACATCCCTCCTTCTCTCTCTGCACGCAAGACAGGCCATATAAAGCTCTACATGTTTGGTAAATTCTTTCAGAGCTGGATTAAGAATCTTAGAAAAATGCAGTATCACAAAAAAAAAAAAAAAAAAAAAGCCCCTTGAAGTCTTAGGAATGATTATGTAACACCTGATAAGAATTGATCCCTTGATCATTTATTGCAACATGACTGGGCATGGTATTTTCTTGTAAGTGAACTGCCCTGTAGTGTATTATAAAAAAAAACAAAACAAAACAAAACTCAAAGCTCTTGGAATCACCAGCAATTTTCTAATGGGTTTAAGATGCAGGCCCAAGACAGATTTTAAGTGAGGGTCTTCATTGGATTGAAAATATAAGGTACAAAACATGTAGAAGGAAATGAAACTGTGGTTGCAATAAGAACAATAGTGTTGAATCTCCAACTATAAGATTGCAGGAAAAAACTGTTTAAAAACATCATATAAAAGTTATCAAATGTGGAGACCTGTGGATTTAAAAATACAATCCAGCCTCATTTCACTGGAAAGTGACATTTCCAGTACAATATTGCTGTTATATGGAACTAGGAGCTGAAGAGGATGAACTTTTGGTAGTCAGCCTAACAGGTTAATTCACAGAACTAGAAACATCTTTCTAACACCCAAAGATGTATGCAAGTGCTATGGTTTACAAACACCAAACAGGAAGTTGCACTTCACCTCTGCGATGCACAGTATTTGCAAAGCACAAAAGCACTTCCTTCCCTGCTCCTCTTTCTCAAGCGCCCACGTGAAGAAGTGCCCACTGTAATGCTTGGCTGCTCATTTTACTTCTCTGTGCCTAAAGTGCTTCAGGTGACACTGCCTGCTAGAATGCTGCTCCATGGTAGCTGATCACATCAAACAACCAGGCAAAGTATTAGATGCCTTGACAGGGCAAGAGCAATTATAACCTTTTAGAGTATTAAGAACCACCAGTATCCTTTTTTTTTTCTTCCTTAAATTGGAAATGCATGCTCTGGCAGGGAAGAGGAAGGAAAGATTCCCCTTTCTCACCGTGGTGACTACCTTTCCCTCTTCTGATAGGCTGTGTCAGTTGGCCAAAGATCCTGTTGCTTTTTGTATTTTTTTAGAACTGGGTTTTAACCCTTCAAGATGATATGGACCTAAGTACAATGTTCAATCATGACTGGTAGATAAATGACCATTCATTGATCAGTTTTGTTAAAAACATTTTTTTTTCTTATAAAGTTAACAAACCAAGGCTGTTGATCCCTGAATTAGAAGCTGATTTGCTTGATTATTTTCCAAAGTGTGAGGTGGAAAGAGGAGAAGAGCCTTTAGTGCTTTCTGCATGTTGGTCTTCTAATTTGGCAACACCATAGGTACATCTTCTAGTAGAGCGATGTGGCATTTTGTGAATCTAAGTACTAGCCCATGGTCCTGATAGGGGCTGGTAACGGCCCAAAGGGGAAGAGGGTCTGCCCCCTCCCCCTCCACGTTTCAATCTGGCCCAGTAGTAGACACTGAGCCCTGGGCAGATTCCCCAGGAGCAACTGTTTCTTCGTGAGAAGGTGACCCTTCTTCAGCTTGCCGAGATGTGACAGTTGTCTCAGGAGAAATGCTATGAGGCCCTTCTAGGGGTATACAGCCAGGGTGGTTTTTTCGAAAGTGCTGATTCAAGATGGCCTGAAAGGGGAAACTTTTGCCACACACATGACAGTGAAAGGGCTTGTTGCCTGTGTGCTTTCGGATATGATATTCCAGCTGATCTTTTCGGGTATACTTTTTCCCACACATGCGGCAGACAAATGGTGTGATTCCCATATGCAGGCGCATGTGGCGGTCCAGACTTCCCTTTTGGTTGAAAGATTTGGCACAGTAGATGCAGGTGAGTCGGGGATTATACCGGAACCACCGTTCAGATACTTCCTGTTCTCGGAGATACTCCACATAGCCGCTTACTCCCATCATAGCTGACTCCTCTACCTGAGACCAGAAAAAGAACCTACGTGAATATTTCATAACATTAAGCATAGTTAAAAGCAACCCAAGCTACTTGTACCTGTTCTAAGATGTATGCTTTTCTGTATCTATGTGGTGTAAGGAATAGAATACAGGGCCTTGTGGAAGCTAGGCAAGTGCTCTATCCCTTAGTTACATCCCTAGTCCATCTACACTTATAATGGAGAGCCAAAAGAGAGGTTTATTACTACACAAAAAGTACAGATATTAACATAATAATGAAAAAGGAATTCTGAGAGTATTATTCCATTGCTATAAAAAGTGCAATGCAAAGTTCTGACTGGTGAACTGGGTATTTATTAAGCCTTTGCTATACTTGAGAAGTAAAAACAGCAGGATTAGGAGTTCAAACTACCTTTGGCCACATAGGGAGCTGAAGACTAGCCTGGACTACATGTGATATGCTTCAAAACAAAAACTAAAACAAAAGCCAAACCAAAACTTTCTGCTTATGCTATTTTATAGTAATAGGAGAATATGAGCCCACAATCCTATCCCTTGATTCTATCCTTACTACTGTATTCTCGACAATCGACTACAGAGTATATACAACTTTTTGTGATGAAAATGTTCTATAATTTGAACTACTCAATGGAGTAACCACATGGCTATTAGGATTTGTCATATGCCTAATACAACTGAGAAAAAAATTTCAATTACTTTTAACTAATTAAAGCAAAAATTCAAACGTGGCTTTTGTCTACTACATATGAAAGTATAGAATATATAAAGGCAAGTACAATAAAATTTCACTCATGATATCATCATTACCATGTTAACCAGCAGTAGCTAGCTTTACACTATATATGTATATGTGATGTATAGGCAATAATGTAATATACCAGCACATCATTATCATTCTAAAAACTAAAAACAATTTTTCTACTTTCTAGTATTTCATGTGGATGGGTGTTTGGCCTGCATGTATGTGTGTGCATCATGTGCCTGGTGCTCTGGGAGACCAGAAGTGGGTGCCAGGGCTCCTAGAACTGGAGTTACAGACAGTTCTGAGCTCCATGTGGACACTAGGAATTAAACCTGGGTCCTCTGAAAGAGCAGCCAGTGCTCTTAACCACTGAGTTATTTCTCCAGCCCCTAAAAACTAACAAGCTTTACCTGACTTCAGAGTACAGTGGTTGAAAACATGGGATTTTCTCATCTGACAACTGGAAGGATAAGAATATATTCCTTTAAACAACTAACTTACAAAGTTTGGGATTTGGCTCCAGAAAATGGCTCAGTCGTTAAGAAACATATGCAGAATTTGAAAAATAAGAAAGCTGGGTATGGTATGCATGTCTTTAATCTCAAAACTTAGAGGCAGAGGCCGACGGAGCTCTGGAGTTCCAGGCCAGCTTGGCCTCCACAACTACATAGCCAGACTCTGTCTTAATAGACAGTGATAATAAAAAAGTAAAATGAAACAATAGAAATAAATCTTAAAATGTTTGGAGTGATTAACACTTTTAGCTCAAAATTTTATGTTAAATGCCACCAATCAGAAATTACTAATTTAATTTTTTTTTGCCTGCTGACTACTAAAGTCATTAAAATTTCTCTGACCTGGAACTCACTTTGTTGACCTGGCTGGCTAAAATTAATTTTAAAACAAAATCCTGTAGGAAATAATTACAACTAGGGCTGCATTGAAAAATCAAAACCAAAACACCACCAAAAATCTATATAAATAAAATAATTTCTTTTACTTTTTATTTGTCAGTTTGATACGTGGTATTACTCTACAGCCTTGGCTGATTTCTCTATGTAACTAAGTCTGGCTTCAAACTTAAAGTGCTCCTGCTGACTCAGTTTCCCAAGTGCTGGGATTATAGGGGTTAAACAACCACACGTGAAAAGCTGTACACTCACTAAACAAGTATCCCATGTACTTGACATGGACTTTGAAGTTTCCCATCACTTCATTCTCTAATTGCTATCAGATACTCAAAGAACTGAAAACAAATTAAAAAAAATCATTAATATTATTATCTTTTCCGAGACAGGGTTTCTCTGTGTAGCTTTGATCCTGGACCTGCTTTGTAGACCAGGCTGGCCTCAAACTCACAGTGATCCACCTGCCTCTGCCTCCTTGAGTGCTGGGCTTAGAAGTACGTGCCAGCCACTGTGCCCAGCTTTTTTTTTTTTTCTCGGTATGTGTGTGTATAGTTTTACTAATATTATTTTAAAGATCTTCAAAACTGGGAATTTTAGTTGTCCCCTTAAAATGGAAGTTTCATAAGCAACCAAATAACTTCCTATTTAGTAGATATATCCTTCATAGTTTATGATATTTGCAATGACAAACTATAGAATCATTATATTCAAGTAAAACTGACAAGATAATGTCAAAGATATATACATTTAGAAAGTCTGCTTCCAAGGAGACCTCAATTTAATAAAAACCACGAAATCAGGGGCTGGAGAGATGGCTAAGTGGTTAAGAGTAATGACTGCCCTTCTAGAGACCCCAGTTCAATTCCCAGCATCTACATGGCTGCTCACAATTGTCTGTAACTCCTATTCCAGGAGACACCCTCATACAGACACTGTAGGTAAAACACCAATGTACATTAAAAACAAAACAAAATCAAACAGGAAAGGAGTAATTTGTATGAAATAGTAGAGAATCAGGAGAATTTAAGAGGCAGAGGATTTTCTTCAGTACAGAGTGCTTGCCTTCCTTCCTTCCCCACCCCAAAAGAAGAAGAAAAATGATGCAGTGTGTAAAATGCTGTAACAGTAGTTTAAGAAAATACAACAGATCAAAGAACACTGGATTGATCAGGGTAGGTAGAACTTGGGAATAGGGCTTTACGTGGACTCAGAAGAATGAGGAATCTCAGTGAAAACGAGAAGAATTTGAAAGGGATTTAGCATGCACTGAGAAGTCTATAGATAAAACAGACAGTGAATGCTGATGAGCAGGCGGACAGTTGAGCTTGAAAAACTGTAACTTAGATGCAAAATTAGGCCAAGTATTTTTAACCTCCCAGTGGTAGCAGAAAATGATTTTAAGACCTAACTTTGGCACTCGGTTCCAGATTCTCCCTTTACAGTCAGAAAGTCTAGTCTATCAAGTTAAAAATCTTTTATGATATTTATTTATTTGTATGTTTGTACATGAACCATGTACACAGAAGTCAAAGCACAGATTTTTTTTTTTCTCTTAGCATTGGTCAGCCCTGCCTAGCGGCAGCTGTCCCACTCACCAAGGGCCAGACACGGAGGGTTGGAGGCTAGAGGGGCTCACTGCTTTCGGATTTTCACAATGAGTTTACCCCTCAATCCCAAGCCTTTTCTCAACTGACTGACAGGGAAGCAGTGATGGTAAAACTTAGGTGGGAACTGGAATACAAGGGTTACCTAGTCTCTGTAGATGGCTGCATTAACACGCAGCTTGCAAATACAGAAGATGGGGCATTGTCTGGGCATCTGGGTTAAGTTCAAATAAGGTGTAATAATGTCCTTCATATCAGAGGTGTTGAAGAGGAGGCCGAAGATGGGGAAATGAGAAAATAGCATCTCTGGGGAAACTGTTATATCCAATAAAGATCTGCTTTGTTTGTTTGTTTCTGTTTTTTTTTTCTTTCGGAAAAAAAAAGTCAAAAGACGACTTGAGGGAGTGTGTTCTCTTCTTCCAACATGTAGGTCCTGGGCATGGCCCTCAGAATGGAACTCATCAGATTTAGCAGCAAGTGCTTTTATCTGCCGATCTAGCTTGCTGGCCCTAACTTTTTTATTTTTTGGTTGTTGTTTGTTTCTTTGTTTTTTAAGGGTTAGAGTTCAAATCCAAGGCCTCATAAAATTCTTTTGTTGAAGTGCTGGGCATTGAGCCTATGTTTCCTGTATTCAGTGCAGGCATTCTACCACTGAGCTGCAGTTCCAGTATTTCAATGCATCAGCTTTCTTTTTTTTGCTCATACTAATGTAAGTTGGCCAGTGAGATCTCTCAGCAGGCAGAGGTGCCTGCCTCCAAGCCTGACAACTGAGGCTGAGTCCCAGTGACCCACAAGATGGAAAAGAACCAACTCTTGCCAGTTGACAGCCACAAGCTTTGTGGCATGCATATGTATACATCCACACATATGCGCAAAAGCAATAAATGCAATAAAATACATAAAATTTTGCTTTACTTTGGTTTTTTATGGTACAGGAAAATGACTGGTAAGTGGACTTACTATAATATTATTTATCCTTCACAGCATTTCTGTTTGTTTGTTATGGCTGGAGAGATGGCTTGATGGTTAACAGCACTGCTGTTCTTCCAGGGGACCTAAGTTCAGTTCTCAACGACTACATCAGGTGGACTTCTTAGGCACACACAAAAGCGTGCGCACACGCACACACGCACACACACACACACACACACAAAGTCAGAGTGGGGAGAGGAAGACGGAGTATGTGTGGTATGTATGAAGATCAAAGGACAACTTACAGGAATCAGTTTTGTTCTTTCAATATTTGGTCCCATGTTGTCAGGCCTGGCAGTAGTTGCCTTTACCTAATGAGCTATTTCATAGCATTATTTATATTCTATTTCTTTCCAGACTTTATCTTTTGCTTTAGCCAGGTAAATACCCTTGTATATTTACAATATGATCTCTATCCTAGTTGAAATTAAAAACTACATCTAGGCCAGGCACGATGTTATACTCTTGTTCCAGCATTTGGGACGCTGAAGCAAAACCCAGAAACATTTAAGTCCTGGCAGAGCAGTGCATACGTAACAGTAGCCCCAGTTGCTTGGGAGACTAAGGCAGGCAGATCTTTAACCCAAAGTGTTTAAGAACAGCCTGGGTAACATATTTTCCTATCTCAAAATAGGGGAGGATGGTGTTAGAGGTATGGCTCAGTAGTTAAGCATTTGTTGCTCTCTTAGAGGACCTGAGTTCTGTTCCCAGTACCCACAACCTCCTGGAACACCTGGCGCTGTCTTGGGTTACTATTGCTCTGACCAAACACTATGGTCAAGACAATGTATTCAATAAAGCACTGAACTGGGGGCCTGCTTACAATTTCAGAGGGCTAGTCCAGGATCATCACGGTGGGGATCGTGGTGGCAGGCAGGCACGATGCTCAAGTAGAAGCTGAGAGTTCACATCTGATCCAATTCCCAGGCAGGAAGCAGAGAGTCAGATGGCCTGGTGTTGGCTTTGGAAACCTCAAGGCCTACCCTCAGTAACACACTTCCTCCAACAAGGCCATACCTTCTAACGTTTCCACAACTGAGGGCCAAGCATTCAAAAACGAGCCTATGGGGGCCATTCTCATTCAAAGTACTGCAGATGCCAAGGCCCTCTTCTAGCTTCTGCAGGCACTTGTACTCATGTGCACAAAACTAGACATAGATACACAGATAATTAAAAATAATTTCTTTTCTCTTTCTTTCTTTTGGAGGAGGAAGAAAAGGGAAGGAAGATGGAAACTACATTTAAAATGTTTAGTTAGAAGAAAAAAAAATCTACATCTGGGAAGACAGATCAAACAGTAAAGTGCTTGCCAAGCCACACACAAATTAGGACTGCGTTGAATCTCTAGAACTGCATCTGGGAAGGCACAAATTAACAGGATTCCCTGGATAACCTGCCTAGCCAAGTCTTTAAGTCTGAGGACAGCTAGATACCCTTTCTCAAGAAAAAAAGGTGCACTATCTGAGGTCTTCCTCTTCCTCCTTCTTTTTGGTTTTCCAAGATAGGGTGTCTCTGTGTAGCCCTGGCTGGCCTGGAACACACTCTGTAAACCAGGCTGGCCTCAAACTCAGAGATCCACCTGCCCCTGGCTCCTGAGTGTTGGGATTAAAGCCTTGTGCTGCCACTGCCCACTGTGAAGTTGACTTTTAGCCATCATATACACATATGACCACCCTCTACACATGTGCCTTTACACACAAACACACAAATCTGTTTAAATGTAGTACTTAATTATGTGGACACTAAGTCAATTAAATGCCTAGTAAGTCTAGTAAGCACTTATATTCTTTTTGTGTGTTTGTGTGATTAGTCTATACGGTTGTTAAGATCTGCCCTTATCACTGCATCTATTTGCATAACTAGCTACCTTTCTTTGTTATTATACCAGATTTGACTGATAGGGAGAAAAAGCATTCTAATTACTTTTTCTCTTAGCTCTCACTCTCTCTCTCTGTTTTGTTTTTTGGAGACAGGGTTTCTCTGTCTCCTTGGCTGTCCTGTCCTCACTTTGTAGACCAGGCTGACCCCAAACTCATAGAGCTCCGCCTGCCTCTGCCTCCCTGAGGCATGTGCCACTGTGCCTGGCTCTTAACATTTTCTTTATCACTCAATGAAAACAACAACAAAAAACAGCAGAAAGTATTGGCACACATCTGTAATCCCAGCCCAAGAGAGGCACAATCAGAAGGGTCATGTTTGAGGTCAGCCTGGGCTATGGAGATCCTGCCTCAAAACAATAACAAAACCCTTCAAAACTAAGAAACTTAGCTTTTTACTGCCACTGGTATACCAATATGCACAACAAATGATCAGTGGTTTAGATAACAAGAAATTATAAAAAATTAATTATTCTTTTTTTTTTTTTAAAGACAGGGTCTCACCATGTAGCCCTGACTGGCCTGGAATTTGCTATGTAGACCAGGTTGGCTTTGAAATGACAGCGATCCATCCACCTGCCTCTGTTCCCCAGTGCTGGCATTAATGTCACGCATTACTATGCCTGGCAATACAATCTCAACCTACTTGTATTTCCTTTTTAAGGGCTGAAGTGTCTAATTTGTTGTGCTTTATATGGTCTGCAGCTTTGAAAATTAATCCTCAATGACTAGTATCTGTAAAAAACAAACAAAAATGTCAACCAACCACTTAGCAAAGGAGAGTTGGAAAGAATACAGAAGAGGCCATTCTCCCAAGATTTTGTTTTTAAGATGGGGTTTTACTCTACAGCCCTGGCTGGCCTGGAATTCATTAAGTAGCTCAGGCCACTCAAATCTGCAGCAATCCTGCCTGTTTCCCAAGTGCTGGGATTGCAGATGTGCACCACCACATACAGCCCTTAGGACTTTATAGTATGGTGTAATATGATTTAGGAAGTAAAGAAAAAGATATGTTCACACACACACACACACACAAATACATACAATATATAAGCAATATGCTTATATAGATACACAAACAAATATTATATACACTATCAACTACATACATATATATATTCTCTACCTAACCCAAATCAAATTATTTTTAATCCAGGTTCTAAATGACCCAAAGGTATGTAACATTCGGGAGTTAATTTTACTCTCACGTTTACAGGTATATCCCTATAACCAGGAAAAAGTTCCACATTTAGAAAAAAAAAAAAAAAAAAGACTTATTTTTATGTGTAGGAGTGCTTTGGCTACATGCACACATGGGACGCGTGTGCCTGGTGTCTGCAGATGTCAGAACTGGAGTTACAGACGGTTGTACACTGGCAAGTGCTCTTAACTGCTGAGCCACTATTCCACCCTCACTCTGTTAATTTTTTCTTTCTCAAATTCTAATTCTAGAATGCTCACAAGCAAGATTAAGGAAAATCTAATATATATCAAATCCAATATTTAACAGGGTCACTGCTGTTTCTCCTACATCTTTCTTTCTTATTCATTTATTCAGTGAGAAGTTCTTCAACCAACACAGCAAACCTGAGTCCAAAACAACATACCTGGGAGCTAAGGTGCTTAGGCTCATCCATTCTCCCAGGAGACTCACTTCTGGCTCTGTGTCTTTCTGTCATGGAAACAACACTGCCGGAGGGGCTAAATCTGTTGGAAGAGGAGCATAAAGGGGACCAATAGACAAGGAGTGTCAAAGAACATGAATACTGTTTCTATGCTATCTTATAGCTGAGGAATGAAACTAAATCAAACTAAATCAAACTGAAATATTTTCAAAGTGACAAAGCAAACAGACTCCTATGAGAAGGTAAAGCTCTCTACTCTAACAGCTATTGAAAAGGGGGTAAAAATGTAATAAAACCCAGTCTGTAGTTATGTTTTGCTTTTATGAGCTATGGTCTTGCTAGCAAGCCTTGGGTGGCCTGGCACTCACTACACAGGTTAGTCTCCAAGGCTGTGTTCCTCAACCCATAGCAATCCTTCTGGTTCAACCTCCCAAGTGCTAAGATTCCAAGCATGGTCCATGGTGCCTAGCAGTTTTGGTTCTTTTATGTGACTTTTTGAGCTTTTGGTTATTCCTTCTCTTATGGTAATCTATTCATAGTTTATATAGATTAAAGATTATAATTGGGGCTGGAGAGATGGCTCAGAGGTTAAGAGCACTGGCTGCTCTTTCAGAGGTCCTGAGTTCAATTCCCAACAACCACATGGTGGTAGCTCACAACCATCTATAATGAGGTGTGGAGTCTTCTTCTGGTGTGCAGGTGTACATGCAGATAGAAACATTGTATACATAATAAAGTATTAAAAAAGATTATTATTATTACTTTTTGCATTTAATAAGGTATTTCTTCTGATATAGTTCTAATGCAGGAGGACAACAGTTACCATGCACTTGGGATGAATATGTTCTGTCCTCAAGAATACTTATAGACTGTTAAGGTCACATCAAATCAAGAATACCTAAGTGGTTAAAAAATCCTCAATCTCTGCATTATCAGCTATAAACCAAAGAAATGAGTTAGTTGGTTTTAATTGTTTTCAAGATAAATTTCACTTATTTATTTATGAAACATGTGTGTGCCATAGCATGTGTGTAGAGGTCAAAGGATAACTTACTAGAGTTCATTCTTTCCTTCTATGTATGTGCCAGGGACTGAAATCAGATGGTTATGCTTGGTTCTAAGTGCCTTTTCCCATTTCAAACTATTTTAAGCAGGGGAAAGAATAAGCCAGTTTGTAGTTCTAGTGCTTGGTAGCCTGAGGCAGGAAGAATGCTTGAGTTTGAGGTTAGCCTAGGCTACATAGTAAGCTATGTAGCCATCTTGAATTACGGAGTGAGACCCCTTCTGAGAAAACACCCAAACATGAGGCGGGCATTGGTGCCATACTCCTTTAATGCCAGTACTCAGGAGGCAGAGGCAGGTGGTTTTCTGTGAGTTGAGTTTAAGGACAGCCTGTTTTACAGAGCGGGTCCTAGTACATCCATGGCCACAAAAAGAAACCCTACATGGAAAAACAAACAAACAAACAAACAAACAAACAAAAAAACCCCAAAAACACTCCCAGAAACAACTACTACAAAAAATAAAAACGTGGTGGCTCATGCCAGTAATCCCATGACTTAGGAGGCTGAGGGAGGAGGACTACCCTGAATTCTAAAACAGCCTGGCCCACAGAAACCTTTTTCCCAAAAAATAAACGAAAATTAAAGAACATAAAATATCACCAATATAAACTAGAAACATTTTTCTTTCAATTGACTAGATGAAAGCCAGTGGTATTTCCATCTAAAGGAAATGTTCTAACAGATTCAGTGTATTAGGAAGAAAACAGTGAAGACTGTAGGTTATGGCAGCACCTGGGGTAATAGCAGCTTCAATGGAAACATCACTAGATTATACTTGAAAAACATTAAAAAAGCTTTTCTCTGGGATTACTGTACTGTATTTACTCTAAATTGAAAAAGAACAATTACTGACGGTAACAGACTTTCTCTAATTTGGTAGGTAAGGGCAAAGAGAAATACACAGTGCTACAAGGGAAGTAAAACCCTCCAAGGTTACCTACCCGTATGATGCTATATAGTGAGAAAGGGCAATGTTACCAGACTGACTACAGCTGCCTGACCAGGATGAGAGAGCCCTGGCAATTGCTGACCTAGAGCAGCTGCAGTGCTATTCTGATTCGCAGAAGTGGCTGATCTTACACAGCTCTCATACATCGTGAATACTTCAGAACTATGTGCCTCCTGCTTTGAAAACAGTGAGAGTCTTCTGGCATATGCCCAGTCGCCCAAAGTAAGCTGAATAAGAACATCAGGTAAGAAAGATGCTGTCTGTAACACAGAGAGGGCTCATTTAATGTCTGCACAATAGCTTAAAATGGGGAAACGAAACTTACCTGTCAACTTCACTGCTGGTTGGCCGAGCTACCTTGGCTCCTGAAGACCCTAAAGTGTAACTTTCCTGTCCAACAGAACCATGGCCTGTGGTGTCAATCACCATGGCTGTGACTTCCTCTGCACTACTCCCATCTTCTCCAGAAGGCTGATTCTCTGGCCCAAGCCACTCTTCCAGATTTTCAGTTTTGATGTGCACTGCTCCAAGAACCCTAACTTCATCTCCACTCCGGGAACCCTGGTCTGCTATTCCTGTTTCCACATACCACTGCCCTGCTCTGTTGATTCGAAGAATGGGCTCCCGGCTCTCTACATCAGAACTCTGTTCAATTATCTGAGGACTGGTGGACTCCTCATGGGGGCTGAGCTCTCTGATATCCAGCACAGCACTGACCTGTCCTCTCCAGTTTCCCTTTGTGGTGTTATGCCGTGGACTAAGTGAGCGGTTTAGAGTTGGTGTAACCCTGTGAGACTCTGGAGGTCTCTCTTGATGCTTCGTCCTTGTTTGACTTAGTTCTGCTTCAACCTCAGCCACATTAATTTTGAAGTGAATGCCCTCTAGGATCTGTGTACATTTGTCTATGATATGCTGCATCTGCAGAAAACTAGCGGCTGTCAGGTAGCTGATGATATCTGCTAGTTGCAGGCATATCCGCCCTGTGTAACAGAAAGAAAGGAGCTGTTCAAAAACAGTAGGGTTCTTGATGACAGAAATGGACACAGTACTCATTTCATTCAAGGACATGTGATCCCGGAAATAAGGGGAGCTGGCAGCCAGCACTACTTTGTGAGCCCGAAAAGCTTGTCCTTGCACATTGACCACAATATCACAGAGACGGCCTTGCATGCGCAGCTGGTTGAGATGGCTCAGTACGGAGTTGCTGAAGTCAGGAATCTCCAATTGTATGTTCCCACTTTTCTCCATGGTCATGCCTGAAAGTACAGGCAGACATTCAACCCTGCTGAAAGAGCAAACCCTATTCTTAGTAGTAGTTTTACTCCCTTTGTGCGAGTTCAAACAGCCCTAAAAAATTTAAATCTTCTAACAAGGACTGCCAAGTACACATATGTTATATTAGTGCCTGGGACACTGAGGCAGGAGAATCTTAAGTCTGGGCTATATAAGTGAGACCCTGTCTCAGGGAAAAAAAAAAAATTCTCCTTGTACAAACAGATTCCTTCCTTACATTTGGATGTAGAAATAGGATTGTGAGCAGGTGTTTTGTTAGTTGCAAGGTCTTACTTTAAGGCTGGCCTCTAACTTGTGGGAATCCTTGTGATCCTACCTCCCGAGAACTAGGATTAGTGTGAGCCGCTAATCCTGGCACAAGGTGTTTTAAATTCACAGTAGGATGGAATTAACACAAAAAAATGTGCCTGCTAGACCACTAAAAATTCAAGCTACAACCATACTTTATTAATAAGCTATATAGCACAAAAGATAGGAGTTCATCAAGAAGGGCATTAAACACAAGGTATTTTTCATACTGAATATAAACATCCATGTCCTTTTTTTGGAGGAGGAGATAAATTTTTGAAGAAATGTAATTATATACAGGTTGATTAAAATTTATGTGTGGCACAGGTTATGACTATAAAGTAACTAATATCCTACCTTTTTTTTTTTTTTTTTTCCTGAGACAGTGTTTCTCTGTGTAGCCCTGGCTGTTCTATAATTTGCTCTGGAGACCAGTCTAGCCTTGAACTCAGAGATCTACCTGCCTCTGCCTCCCAGGACTGCCTTGGGAGTGCTAGAATTAAGCTCCTACACCTGGCATTTGTTGGTCTGAGACAGCATCTATGTAGCTTTGGCTATTCCTGGAACTATGTAGACCGGCTAGTCTTCCAATTCACAGGGATGTGCGATCACCATGCCAGACTAGCCAGTATTTTTAAGCTTACCAACTGGAGCGTCCACTTTTTGGATATGGGACTCTGAGGTGAATAACATTCGAGAGAACTTGGAGCTTAGTTTCAAGACTTAGCAAAAACTAAGTAAAACTTCTACACAACAAACTGTAACTCTGGAATTCCAAAGTGGTGATACTTCGATTAGGAAAGTTGATTCCCCACAGCTGACAAAAATAAAAGCCCCAAAATTTACACTAAAAGTTTGCAACTTCATCAAATAATCACAATTAGTTGAGGGTAGTCTGGATATATCACAATGACTTACAGATTTAGGCTCCCCGTGCATCCAATTTAACTTCTAAATTTATGAGACTATACAGCACACCAGGAAGTTGTCCTGACAAGCTCACATAACCACCTCGCATTTACAACACACTTATTGAGTAAACAGGGAAGTGCAAACACTGCAACTTTAACCACTCTGACCTTTTTCCAAAGCGTTATTGTTTGTTTTGAAACTTTTAATCCATTAAGAGCCTCTGTCGATGCCATCACGAATTCAGATGTATATTTTGGAGCCTACACCACGCCTTTTTGTTTGCTCTCTCCAGCAATTCCCCAGTGAGGAAGAAGCCCCTGGAGTAAAGTCTTTCTCTAGCGTCGGCACTGGAGGGGCGAGAGCTGTAAAAGGGAGAGTCGGGAACGCTTGGGGTTGGCCAGTCAGGTACTGGGGCAGCATCCAGGATTGTCAGGGAGCATGGGAAAAGGGGGCCACGCTGAGCGGAGAGGTGACACAGGACCCGGGAAAAGACAGGAGCGGAGCGCGGGGCCAAGGAGGGGAGGCGCACAGGTGAGGCTCCGGAGGAGGAAGGGGGCGGCGCCCCGGGAGCCGGTACAGCCGCAGAGGCGGCGGGGGGTGTGTCTGGGTGTGTCTCCGCCGTGGGGTCCTGAGGGAGGGGCTCGCGAGGGGGCGGGCACACGGGCTCTGCAGCCCCGAGACGAAGGGGTGGAAGGTCGCCCCGCGCTCGGAGGGGAGGTGGGGCGGCGCGGCTGGACGCCCCGGGAGCTGCCTGCAGCCCAGACGCGGCCCGGGAGTGTTCAGGAAAGGCCAGCGGGGTGGGGGTGCGGGGCCCGAGCCCAGGCAAGGAGCAGCACCTACCTCCGGGGGTGGAAACGGGCCGGAATGGGCCGGAACACCGTCCCGGAAGTGAAACCCCCCGCCCCCCTCCTCCGCAGCGGGCGACGTGCCGGAAGGAAATCAGTCACCCTCACACCGCCCCTCCCCCCAGCGCTTTCCTTGCGGGAGCCCCCTCGCCTCAGCCCGAACTCCTCGGGGAGGGCAGGGGGCGGGCTCGACGTGCCGCGGAAACTCCGCCCTCCAGGCGCTGCGGGGCGTGGCCAGCCGGCGAGCGGGAGGGCGGGAAAGAGGCGGGGCTTGAGGAGCCTGAGGGCGTGGACGGGGCGGGGCTGAAGTGGAGGCCCCAGACGGCGGTGCGTCATGACGTCACGCAGCGTTTATATACTGGGTTCGGCCGCCATATCGGTCTTTCGGAGCTGCTCTAAGGTGGAAGCAGGTGGGTATGCTCTTCTGTACGTGTTATGGTTTCGTTCCTTTTGAGGCTGCAGTTTTGCGGTTCAAGCTACGGAAACTGGTGGAATTTGGGGGCCAGTGGTGAGCTTCATGTAATGCACAGACTGAAGGTTATGGGGGATTGGCGTTGAGTGTGTTCGTAATCTAAAATGATACTGAATCTTTTTCTGGAAAACCTACAAAGAGGACTCGGCATGAGGGTTTCGCTGTGATGAAGGCTATGTTGGTAGGGACAACTGACCTTGTTGATGAATACCAACAACTCTGATGGCGGAGCATGCTGAGTCACCTCGAGAGGTTTTTTTTTCTTGTGGATGTGTTGTGCGGCTAATCTGGAATGCACAGCACTGTAGTCTATTTTCCCAGATGAACATGAGGTATGAGGAGTTAGCTAACAAAAGGCCCCAAAGTAGGCGTTTTCAGTAATCAATAACAGCCTACAGCTGCGTCTTGGTGGGCCACATTACCACTGAACGCATTTCCTTGTAGGGTTGAATACGTTTTTTGGGAATAAAACTGGCATAATTAAGAGGTATAAAAATAGCAATTTTTTTTTTTTTTTTTTTAGAAATGATGCTGTGGACCTCTGATGGGGTTTGTGATATCTCAAAAGCAGGTAAGTCCAACCAGGGAAGGGTATACTAGAAAAAGCACTGTATTTAACTTCAAAGCCTATGATGGTATGAGAGTAGTGGACAGAAGGGATTTCTGAAAAACACTGTTCTGAGGCATTAATTCATGTACATGAAAGGGAAAGTGCTGTAGAGGCAGTCTCTTCATTGTATACATTTCTTTTTATTTCTAGTTCTGGGCCAAAGATGGATGAAAACTGATGTAAGTACCGAAATGGTCCCAGAAGACAAATTGAAAGAGCAGTGCCACAATGATGACATTTTATTTGCTACTCTTGACAGTGGGGATGACGATAGATTTAAACCACCATGATTGTAACTGAGGCATACAGGATAATTATTTGGGACTACTTAAAGATTAGGCAGAAGTTACACAAAAATTTATTTTCATTCCAGGACCTATGAAGAAGCTGTATGTAATGAGCATGCAGGGTAAGTTTTGGTGTGCATGCAGTCTATTGAAAGTATACGCAGAATTGCTTGGAAGAGAAGAGGTCAGTTAGCACAGATTGTGGGCCCGCAACCAGTACAAAGGCAGAGACAATTTTGTGAAGTGCGTGTAGATGGCAGAATAGGTGGGATACCTGAAACCTAGCACTGGGTTGCTATAGAGCTGAGGGTTTTTGCATTGGGAACTATAGATCTCATACAAGTGCCATAATGGGGATAGGCCAGGTTGCTGGGCCCACAAGTGCACAATCAGCCATGTAACATTGGTGGGGTGACTTCCAGGGTATAGAAAAAATGCAGTAAAATGGTGGGTGCATGCAGACTACATCATGTGTAAGTTGTCTGCTAATTACTGTGACATACTCAGTCTCCTTTATTCTGTTTGAAATTGTAGGTGGTAGAAAAAATGGCTGACAGAACAGGAAACTGGAAGATGAAGCAGTGAGTAAAAACTAGAATTAGTAGATTAGGGTCAAACGAACATGGCTTGGCAAGGCTGTCTTTGCAATAAGCAGCCATGTCTCCTGAACACAGCCTGCATGATGACAAGCAAATGCTGACTAACATGAAGATCTTAATTAGCTCTATCTGATACTGGGCTCATTTAGTTTTTGGTAGGTCAAATTTAATCTTTTGACTGTATTAAAATTATCTTTTCTTTCTTAGGTTCAGTTGAAGTTGTCTGGACAAGTTGTAAGTACTGGGAAATTGTAGGCCAATATAAACTGACTGTAGGCCATTATAAAGTGTCATGCCTTTAAGATTTTAGGAGACATAGCATATATTTTCTTCATGGGTGTTTTCTTGGACCGTGCTCTAATCAGGGTTTTTGTAATGATGTTGGTCAAATGTCTGAGCTGAAAATAACCTGTGGACAAATTAACACTGAAGAACCCTGTGGCAGGCAACTAAAAATAATCGATGCTAAACATTTATAAGAGGTATAATTCTAGCTGCTATGTGCATGCTTTTGTTTAGATGGCATGATTCAGTAAGGCAATTGTTGGAGGAGCCATTTGCAGTATTAACTGCGTTAACATGTAACTTAAAGATGCATGTGCTACATTAGCTCTAAACTGCCTTAAGTTTTTTCAGGTCCAAATTGATCTTAATTTACATTTTTTTCCCTCCGAGACAGGGTTTCTCTGTAGCCGTGGCTGTCATGTAGATCAGGCTGGCCTTAACAAGTTGGTCTTTCAAGTGAGGGTAAGAAAGAATTTTTGTATGCTTATTTACAAGTAAGGTACTGTTAGTGATGACCTGTGAAGCTAAACAGATGGGAATCTCTCTGAATAAAATTGAAGATTGATTCTTAGTCTGAAACAGTAGTCACAAACTTCTGTAAATCTGTTTTTAAAAATAGCTGTTTATAAATGGGCCTGAATTTCTGCAGGTAGCAGTATCTGCCCCCAGGACAGAAGGCACTGCAAGCTTTACGCTAAGGTAAGTATTTTCTGGTGAAATATGTACATGTTGGGAAGCACTTTGAACAGTTCCCAAATAAAAGCCGATACAGTGATGATAACATAGTTCAGCAGACTTGTCCTGATGAACAGTCTTAAGTCTTTCGCTCCTATCTGATGTATCTGGCTGTAATTCTGTAGTTCACTGTAGTCTCCTTCAAAGACTCTTAATAGTTTCCAGTACTAGTTGGAAGCCAGGCACTAGTTAGTGATTATGAGACCAAAGCCTGAGGCCAAGGATTTGTAAACTTTGCTCTGCCTCTGACAACCCATTATAACAATTTACATTGTCAATATAAGCATATGGCTATGTAATAGTTCCACGGCCACTAGTCAAGAGAATTCACAGCCCATTGAAACCAGTGTTTTGAACCCAAACTATAGAATGTAAAGAATTTAGGATAAAAAATGTCTGAGCTAATAAGTTTTTTTTTTATCTTCAAACAGCCTCAATTCTGATTTTCAAGGTAAGTCAGCTTTGTACATATAGTCAGTAATATGGCCTGTAACCAGTGATGTGATGATTCTGCCAAATGATACAAAGTGATTTCACCTTTAAAACCGTTCCATTTTATTTCTGAGGTTACTGTAGTGACCTGTAACTTCTAACTGTTGTAAGCCAGATTAATAAGATTTTGATTCTTACTCTTTTAAGGGCTCCGATGGCAGAAGTGGACATGGAATGCACCTTTCTATTTCAAAGGTGAGAACTGAAAATTGCTGTATATAAACCCACTCCAGAATATATGATGATCTAACTTCATCTTGAACTCTCACACTGATTATTTGATGACAGTAAAGATCTGATATTCTGTGCTTTTAAAGTTATGCTTAAATTAAAATTGTGGAAATGTGCCTAACAGATACCTCTTTTGCAGGTGGCTGAATGGAGGCTCCAGTAGATTAAATCACCTTGTTATGCTGTAATAAGAATTTTATCATTAAAACAATAAATAGCATTTGGAGAAGTGTGCCTTTTGTTCTCACTGAGGTTGAAGTTCACTGAGCTAATTGTGGGTGGGGTATTCTCCAGAGAAAGACTGCTCAAACATTGGTTTAAGCTAGTGCCAGTGACTGGAAGTTCAGGATCCCTGTAAGCTCAAATCTTCCCTGACATTTAAATTGCAGATCAGTTAAATGGAAGCAGAACTACAGAAGCCAAAAAGCAAGGCCACAGAACAGGACTACTGTGGGGGTTTGGATTGGGAGGTGGTGCCAAAGGTTTTACAGCCTGAATGGCTCTGCAGTCTGGGGCCCTGTTGAAAGTAAACTACTGGTGAGGGGTGTAGGAAACGGGCATGTACGTAAGGGTTGAGGTAGTTCAGGATAACAGCACAGGCTGTTACTAAAGAGGCAATGTTGATGCTACATTTTCTGGGGATTGTTTCAGTACTGTGCCAGTTCTCTACAGGGACAAGGAAATTTTTAGAGGCAAGGTGACTGGGCCAGTTCGGACTTAGAAAAACCCTAACGTCTTAAGCCCCAATTCCTGGCACTGAAGTTCCTAGTCCGAGACCATGCTGTCCCCTAGTTCAATGTTGTGTTCGCTGGAACATGCTTGCGTAGTTAGAAGCATGTGCAGCTGAGGCTATCTACATCTTGCATTTTAATGCTTGGATTAAGAGGTTTATGCCACCATGCCTAACTCAAGTGCTTGTACAGATTTTGGGAGGTACACATACAAGTGACACATGGACCTGGCTGATGGTAACAAAGTTGTGTTTCTAGATGTGCTCATTGCAGAGGGGTAGCCTATAGTTTGTGTTGGGTTCAATCCCTGGCAACTGTTGGAAAAAATACCCTGTAATTTCAGCCTTCCAGAGGTGGTGGAGGCAAAAGACCTGATTTGGCTTCATGAGAAAAACTGCAATCTTAGATGCTGGCTGTGGTGCCTCCAAAGGGAGGGGTTGAAGCTATGCTGCTTAAACTTGTTAACGTGAATTATATGTAGTCATCTTGGAAAGAACTACCAATGTAGGGCATGCTGGCCTCAGTTGGTCAGGGATCCTGATAGATTTGTACACTAATTCCAGGTAAACTTATTTCTAAGTAAAAGGTATTGGGAGCTGACACTTAAGAATGGGGGTGTAGGCTAGGCTGAGGGGAGCAGGGTGTTCAATCAGGATCTGCTTAGTACCCTGGGAATAGGGCAGAGCGAGGAGCTGGGGATAAGACTGGAAGGCTGATTAGAACTGAAATGGGGAATTTTGTCTACTGCTCTCCCTATGGGCTCTCAGGAGTTGGGACAAAGCAGTGAATTGGTGGGAGAGAAATTAGGGGAAGATTTGTGTGATCGACTGGAGGGAAAGGCAGCTACAGAGCTAGTGAAGAGACTAGATGATTTAGAGGAATGGAGAGGTGAATACCTGCAGTTACCTATTTCCCTGATCTGAATGGCTTGTCGGGTTACCATGGCATGCCTATAGGTGTTCATTTTACTGTGTCAGTAGAACTTTAAATTACAGTAAGCTTCAGAGTTATGTGTATATGCCACAGGTTGATAGTGGTGTTCCTAGATTTCTATCTTCCTGAGATAGGTTTACAGATCTGTTCCCTCAGTGTTAGGATTATTAATATGCCCCACCACACCTGGGTCATGAGGGCCTGAACTATGTCCTTCATGTTTATACTCACTTTACTGATTTACTATTTCCTCAGCCAGCCTATCTATCTAGCTTATCTATCAGTTTATCTATCTGGCTATTTTAATCCAAAATGTTTTGGGGGTGGTTTCAGTGCTACTTCCTCCTGAAGGAGCATCCTTCTGTCAGCCTTGCTTTTCTGCCTGTAGGCTGACAGAACAATGGAGCAACCAGCGCACATAACTACCGTTTGTGCACGGCTAAAGACCATGGTGGTTTTGTAGCATCCTGGGTGTTTCACATCCAAAAAGTAGGAATTGTGGCTCTGCAACAGGCGCTTTCGTGTTATCTCATCTCTTCTGGAGGACGAAAGAGATCCTTTGTGAGAGGAGAGGCATGTTCTTGTAGGGAGGTCGTCACTTCCAGAAAGCTCCTCTTATGTGGTATGCATATGTGTAAAGGTCAGAGGACAACTTCTAGGAGCCTGTTCTTTCTTTTCACCTTGTGGATTCCAGGTATCAAATCCAGGTCTTCAGATTTAAAGGCACGTACCTTACCCAGTAAGCAATCTTGCCTATGGTCTTTTTGGAAACAGGGTCTCCTTGAGTTGCCTTGGCTGACTGGGGACTCCCTATGTAGATCAGGGTTGCCTCTGCCTCCAACTGCTGGGATCAAAGGCATGTGGTACCAAGTTCAGCTGGGAGTGTTTTGGTTTTGTTCATATTTTTAATTTTTCCTAGATAGACCACAAGATCTGACCTTTCCGGTAGGGAAATGTGGCACCTCAATATTGTTGAAGCTTATTACCGTTTTTTGTCTGTTTTGTCAAGACAGGATTTCACTGTGTATACGTGGCTGGCCTGAAACTAACTGTAGACCGACCAGCTTAGACTTGAACCTACAGAGACCCAGTTGCCTTTATTTCCAAGTACTGGGATTAAAAGGGTATGCCACCACTACCTGGCTAGCCTATTTTTATAGGAACCAAAAGAGGTGAGAGAAAATTAGCTGCCAAATAGGCTCTCATCTGTCTCCTTTAATCCTTCCATCTCAACCTCCTGAGCACTGTGCCCCAGCAGGCCTTTGTTAGATTTTGTTGTATACGGGCATGATGCTGGTGTGTACATTCTAAACAAGTGCTCTACTATTGAGCTGCTGTGCTGGTTTGAATAAGAATGGCCCCCAAAATTCGGATATTTGAATGTTTAGTTACCAGGGGGTGGTACTTTTTGAAAGGACTAGAAGAATTAGGTGTGGCCTTGCTGAAAGAGTATGTCACTAGGAGTGGGCTTTAAGGTTTCCAAAGCCTATGCCAGGGTGGTGGCACACACCTTTAGTCCCAGCACTCAGGAGGCAGAGGCAGGCAGCTCTCTAAGTTCTGAGGCAAGTCTGGTCTACAGAATGAGTTCCAGGACACCCAGCGTTACAGGGAGAAACCCTGTCTAGGAAAAAAAAGATGGAGAACTCTCTGCTACTTCTGCACATGTCTGTGTGTTTACTGCTATGCTTGATAATGGACTAAACTCTGAAAATGTAAGCCAGCCCCAATTAAATGCTTTCTTTTATAAGAGTTGCTTTGGTCGTGTTGTCTCCTCACAAGAATAGAACAGTGACTAAGCTGCACTTCCAGCCCTGCTTTATAATATTTCAGCTCATTTTGTATCTTCCACAAATGTACCTCCTGTTTCTGGCAGCAAGAGACCTGTGAGATAGCCAGGATCAGTGGCGTTCATTTCATATAAGCAGAGGGAGGCTGAGATGTTTGTCACTTGCTCAAGGGGCAATACTGAAGAGAATTTTGTGATTTGTGACTTTTTTTTTTTTATTCTGCTGCACTATGTCTTAGTATATTATGTTGCTAGCTAAAAGGTCACTACCAATTTATTTGGTTCTTCTAATGAGGCTGGATGAATGGAAACCCTCTCCCAGCATCAACAGGCCAGTCTACAAAGGCAAACATTTTCCTGTTTGACTTGCTTTCCTCTGTCCTGAATACTACACATCTGGGTATGAAAACATGCTTTGAAAACAGGAAGACTAAATGCTCCAATAAAGAGGTTTTCTGTTTTGTTTTACAATTCTCCAATTAGAAAACACGCACGAAAATCCCAATTACAGAAGTCCTAACAGTACACGCTACCAAATCACCACAGTGTGGTTTGTTTCTTACTCAGAGATGATTGCTTCCATAGAGACTTG
Organism: Psammomys obesus; assembly: GCF_907164565.1. Taxonomy (NCBI): domain Eukaryota; kingdom Metazoa; phylum Chordata; class Mammalia; order Rodentia; family Muridae; genus Psammomys; species Psammomys obesus. The sequence goes on along the minus strand of NW_026596057.1, from coordinate 8,972,902 downwards.
ATTCTAAAGTCTGTGGCAGGTCTGGATCTTATTAAGAGTTTAGGTGGTTGGAAGGTGTGGCTGAGGCTTTCTCCTCCTCTTCTAAGTCTGTTGGCCACGAGACCTGGATATGGTAAGGCTTCAGCTCTTCAGGAAGCACAGAATCGGGGGCATTGCTCATGAGGTCATGTCCTCGGTAGGATTTGGGGAAGGCTATGACATCTCTGATGCTGGATACTCCTGTGACAAGACACACCAGTCTGTCTAACCCTGTGACATAAAACACATAGGTAACAGGGTGAGAAATGTTTAGCAACTTTTTTTTTTTTCTTGGTGGGAGGGTGGTTCAAGACAGGATTTCTCTCTGTAGTTCTGGCTGTCCTGGAACTCATTCTGTAAACTAGACTGGCCTTAAACTCAAAGATCCACCTGCCTCTGCTCTCAAGTGTTGGGGCTAAATGGTCTAACTTTTTTTTTTTTTTTTTTTTTTTCTTTGAGACATGGTTTCAATATATAGTTGACTGCCCTGGAACTTGGAGAGACCAGCCTGCTTCTGTCTTCTGAGAGCAGGGATTAAAGACATGCCTACCACTACCGGCCTTGGTCTTTAAAAGATGTAGAGAATTTTTTTTTTTTTTTTTGGCCCTGGCTTCATACATTCTAGACAAGTGCTCTACCACTGAGCTACACCCTCAGGCCTGTAAAGAATTAAAATAATTTTTTTGTTTTGTTTTTGAGACAGGATGTCATGTAATCGTGGCTAGCTTGGAACTTTCTGATATTTTTATCATGTGTGTCTGTGCACATGACTGCAGGTGCCCACAGAAGCCAGAGGTGCCAGATCCCCTTGCTTCTCCAGCACTGGAATTATAAGTAATTGTGTTGTGAGCTGCCTGAGGTGGGTGTTGGAATTCAAAATCAGGTCATATCTGATGCACATAAGAAATGACTGTGGCTGCATACAGAGGACCTGCACAGACTCAAGTCAGATGGGGACCAATGGTCAGGGGGGGGGGAGTGGACATGAGCTTCCAGCCCTAACCAAGACGATAACTGCAACTGACATTCGCTTGCAAAGGACAAATCAGTTTTCTCTAATAGTCTCACTGGGTACATAACCACACTTAATGGTAGGCCCCATGCTCAGCAGGAGATGGCTAACACAAAAGGGATCCAGTCATAATTTTGTAGATTTTTTTGTCTCATTGCTTTGTTGGGGCATTCTCTGTCTTACTGGTGTTTTGCTTGTATATTATGGTTTCTAGTTTTGTGTGTGTGGGGG
>NW_026596057.1:8951525-8971541 GCF_907164565.1 Psammomys obesus | reverse complement strand
TTTTTTTTTTTTTTTTTTTTTTTTTTTTTTTTTTTTTTAATATTTTCAAGACAGGATTTCTCTGTGTAACCCTGGCTGTCCTGGAACTCACTCTGTAGACGAGGCCGGTCTTGAACTCAAAGAGATCTGCCTGCCTCTGCCTCTTGAGTGCTGGGATTAAAAGCTTGCACCACCACCATCCAGCTGATTTTATGTTTTTATGGTTTTGTGTATGTGAATGTACAGATTTTTCTTTTGTTTGCCTGTTTATTCTTTCTAAAAAGAGAAAAAAGATGTAGACTTGGGCGGGTAGGTGGGGAAGTGGGAAGACTGTGGGAAGAGTTGGACGAGGGAAAACTGATCAGAATATATTGTATAAACTTTTTGTAAATATTAAAAATGATTTATTTATGACTTTTATGTTCATTGGCTTTTGCCTGCGTGTATATCTGTGTGACGGTGTCAAATACCCTGCAATTGGAATTACAAACAAGTTATAAACTGCCTTGTGGGTGATGGGAATTGAATACAGGTCCTCTAGAAGAGCAGCCAGTGCTCTTAACTGCTGAGCCATAAATTTAGGCCTTAAATTTTCTTTTTCTCCAATTTATTTAAATTGTTATTTAGCAGCAATAATGAACATCATTCAGGTCCTCTGGAAGAGTAATAGGCACTTTTTTGTTGGTTGGTTTGTTTTTAAGGGTATGTGTGTGATGTGGCTCTTACTGTGATCTTGGCTGACCTGGAATTTTTGATGTTGAAAAGGCTGGCCTTGAATTCACAGAAATTTGCCTGCCTCTGCCTCCCAACTGGTGTGTGTGTGTGTGTGTGTGTGTGTGTGTAGCGTGTAAATAGACACACATGCACCTGCAGGCATGGGTGCCCACACACCTGGCAGGAAAATAAAAATGTAGGGTGTTCTTAGATGCACAGGCTCTGGTTCAATCTCACCTCTCATGAATTACTGAAATAAGAGACTCATCTCACATGGAACTCTTGGACACTCAATCCCTTCCCCTTTAAACTTAGAGTCTGAATTTGAGATACAGTGCCATGGAATGGACTTTACTGCAGAAAAGACAAATTGTTTACCTAAGGCAATTCCTCCATGAGGGGGTGCTCCACAGTCTAAAGCCTGGAGCAGGTGGGAAAGCAACTGCACATCTTCCTGAAATGCAAAACACATATATTTAAATATATACTGAAAGTCTTCTATCACAATGTAACAGTAAATACTAAGGAGAAAGTGAAGTTGAGTTTAAGAACTAACATGACCTAACAGTGATAATCCAAGGGGAGACTTTAAAAAAAAAAACAAAAAAAAAAACAATTTTCTGATGGTTGAGGGACTGTGGAATAAGACAAGTGACTCACTCACTCAGCTGTATTCCAGCACTCCAGAGAAGGCAGAATGATAATGAGTACCAGCCTAGCTTGAGCTATAGAGCCTTAACACAAAAACCAAACACACACGGAAAGGCCTACCTATTTTTTTCTCTTAATGTTATCATTCATGGGGAAATGACACTTTAGGAGCTTGGTCTCAAGAGCCATCCTTCATTTCCTGTACTACAGGAGACAGGGTTTTGCTAGTCTAAGCTTGACTCAAATCCACAACCCCACCTCAGCCTCTTGAAAGGTGAGATGTCAGGCTTATGCCAGCATGCCAGGCTCTGTGCTTCACAACTTGGGCAAGGACCTCTCAGTTTCTTATCTTTAAATGAGAATAATGAGGGTATCTATCCACAGAAATTAATTGCAAGGGTTAAATACAGTGTAATATGTTTTGTTTGTTTGTTTTAAAGTTACAGTCTTGTTATATAGCCCAGGATGGCCTGGGACTCAAGGCAATCCTCATCTCTCAACCTTCTAACTGCTGGAATTACATGCATGAGTCATCACATTTGGCCGTGTAGCATGTAGCCCCTGGTACACAGTAAGCATTAATGAGCAACTATTATGATCATTTGTTCTTCCCAGACCTATATTAAAAGCTGATATTTTGTATCTAGTAAACTCTCCATTTAAAACAAATGTTTCATAAAACAAGTATGTGGGTAAAAGGAAAGGCTAGAAGGCACTCCTTACCTTTAGTAATGTTTCCAGAATGTACCGCTGTAGCTGTGCATCGTGAATTCGGATGGAACCACCTCCTAACTCAGTGCCATTTAAAACCAAGTCGTAGTGTTGGCCACGAACCTGCAAGATGACAGAACTTTTAGAGAAAATTCCTGGTTTTCAATTCTATAGGATCAAGATACTGCACTTAAAACACAATTTATTAACAGTAAGCTCAGGGCTGGAGAGCTGGCTTTGTGGTTAAGAGCACTAATTGTTCTTCAAGAGGACCTGGGTTCAATTCCCAGCTCCCACATTGCAGTTCACAACTGTCTGTAACTCCAAAATCTGACACCCTCACACAGACATACATGCAGGCAAAACACCAATGCACATAAAAAAAAAAAAAATTTAAAAACCAAAACAAAAAAAAAAAAGTAGGCTCAGTTTTTCCTTGTTTCTCCTAAGTGAATCTGGAAGTTCTTTTTATCTAGTTAGATATTTCCTTTTCATTTGGAAGAGATCAGTACCTTTTCAGGCTCAGTATAGAGGAGGTGAATGTCACTGGAGTGAGGAGCAGTAAATGGGTGGTGGGCTGACTCCAACTCTGTGGGACTTCCTTCCTTGGTAAGGAAGAGTGGGAAGTCTACCACCCAAAGGAAAGAGAACAATGCTGGGTCACGGAGCACCACTCCCCTCGTTTCCAAAAGGTCTGCACACTCTAGTCGTAACTTTCCCAACAGAGAGCACTGCAAACAGAAGACACAAACCTTAAGTTAGCTTCCTGTCAGCCTGTCAGAGTGGATATCTGATGACACACCCTAAATTCTGAAGGCCACTCTTTGGGAAAAGACTGGTCAATTAGGAGATGAGACACTCTTTCTAGGAGACAAAGATCTAATTGCCAGATGGACCAGGAACACAGGCACCAGAGCCTTACAGACTAAGCTCTGAGCCTGTTTGTCTACTTAACTAATTTTTCTGCATCCCATCATAAGTAAATGGGGATAAAATACCTACTCCAACACTGAAGTGATTATCTACCTACCCTCTGTCCCACCCACCAACCCATCCATTCATCCATCTATTCCGAGACAGGGTTTCTCTACAGAGCCCTGTCTGTCTTCAGACTTGTTCCTGAACTAATGAACTCAATCCTGGCTCAACCTCCTGGGAAACTGGGCCCACAGGTGCACATGGCTATGTCCCAGGTTAGGTGAGAAACATTGCCTCAGAATGCACTACTCAAAATTAACTTCTGCCTTCACACAGGCCCTCACCTGTGCACACACCCACACACTCATAACACACCACACACTTGTCACACGTACACAAAATGGGAATTCAGGAAGTAGTTAGTGGTTTATTTCTTATTTCTCCACTTACTGGCTGCATTACTATGAGGTAACTTAAGCTCTACACCTTAGTTTTCTTTCTCCCTCCTCCTTCCCCATTTTCCCTCCTCTCCTTGGTACTCCCTTGAGACATGGTCTCACCTATGTGGCCTAGGCCTACCGAGGCCTCCCAAATGTTGGGATTACAGGTGTAAGCTGGTATGGCCAGTTGTACAACTTTTAATATCCATGTTTCACTTGTGTTTTGTATATTTTACAAGGACCTTTCAAAGGCACCCACTTCCCTGACCATTCCCCGACAAAAAGTGACTTTGTTAGTGCATGGCTGCACTCACCACCTACTGCTGGAAAGCCCTGCCTCAACTATACCAGCTGAGGGCGTCAGTCCAGCAGTCCTCTCAGTGATCCCAACTCTCCCTCTACAGTTTTAGGAATGCAGTGTGTACAAAATTTTCTAATTACCAAATTTCTCTCTCTCTCTCTCTCTCCCTCTTTCTTTGTTTTATTGAGACAGGGTTTCTCTGTGTAGGATTTCTCTGGCTGTCCTGGACTCAATATGTAGACAAGGCTGGCCTCGAACTCAGAGATCTGCCTGCCTCTGCCTCCTGAGCGCTGGGATTACAGGCGTCCTGTAATCACTGTCCCTGGCTGCCAAATTTCTTTCTTTTGCAAACCTTCAAAATATTTTTTTTGTAGTTGTACTGATTTCCTAATAAGAGCGAAATCTGATGTATATAATACCAGTGAGATTAATAACTAAAGAAAGACTCCAGTTTTGAAACTTTCATTTTGTGTGTGTGAGGGAGAATGGGAAAGTCGGGGAGAAAGAGAGACAAAGAGACAGAGAATGGAGACAACTTTTGGAAGTCAGTTCTTTCTTATCATGTGGGTTCCCAAGGATTGAACTCAAGGCATTAAACTTGGCAGCAAGTGTCTTTAGCCACTGAATCACCTCACTGCCCCAAGACTTGAGTTTTGGTTTGCTTGTTTTGCTTTAGTAGACAGGATCTCACTATGTAGTTAGTGTAGGCTGGTCTCAAACCTGAGGTCTCCTGCTTTCCATACTACCGCGCACAGCATGACTCTAGTTTTTATACAGTTGTAAAGTACTGAAAGACATTTGCAAAGGAACTTACACAGAGCAGTCTTTATGAAACTAACAGTCCATTTTAAATATTTAAATAAACGAGATAGAGGCAGCTTTTAGCACATACCCATGAGCGGAGACAATTTTACTTACTGCTTTCTCATGCTCCCCAGCAGTCAGTAGTATCATGTCCTCTTCTTTTATCTCCATTAATTTGGCTAATTCCAATCTCTCCTCCTCTATTATGAATTTAGCAAATGGTGAACTCCAGTTCCTCTTGGCATTCAGGAATATAGGCAGGACTTCCTTGATAACGAAAAAGGCTTATTGATATTTTTTCAGAAGTAAGATGTATTTGTTTTCTCATAGTACAAAAGATTACTTGTTCCAAGTAGAAGATAACTTATATGACTGTCTTAGGGTTTCTACTGTTGCAATAAACATCATGACAAAAAGCAAGTTGGGGAGGGAAGGGTTTATTTGGCTTCCACATCACAATTCATCATCAATGGAAGTCAAGACTGGAACTCAAACAGGATAGGAAGCTGGAGGCAGAAGCTGATGCAGAGTCCACATAGGGATGCTGCTTTCTGGCTTGCTCAGACTGTTTTTTCATAGAACCCAGGACCACCAGCACAGGGATAGCACCACACACAATGGGCTGGGCCCTCCCAGATTGATCACTAATTGAGAAAATACTTTACAACTGATATTCCTTCCTCTCTGATGACTCTAGCTAGCTCAATGATACTATTTTTTTTTCATCATGAACCCCTTCAAAAATACAATTTTATTGTTTTTTTTTTTTTCCCCTCAAGACAGGGTTTCTTTGTGTAGCATTGGCTGTCTTGGACTCTCTTTGTACACCAGGCTGGCCTTGAACTCACAGAGATCTGCCTGTCTCTCCCTCCCCAAGTGCTGGGATTACAGGCATGCACCATTGCACCTGGCTCAAAACATAATTTTTTAAAGTTAGTCCTGGGGTGCAGACCTGTAAGTCCAGCTACTTAAGAGACTGCAACCAGAGGCTTGTACTTTTCCAAGACCTCCCTGAACTACACTATGAGTCCAAGGCTAGCAGAGGCAACTTAGTAAGATCCTGTCTAAAAAACTGAAAAAAAGGATGGCAGAGGATATAATTGATCTTAGTGGAAGAGCACTTCCCTACATGAGGGAGGCCCTAGACGCTTCTGTGACTTTTTTTTTCCTTTTGGCAGATCACAAGTAAATGGAAAAGGAATGACAGAGCAGGGCCAGTGAGATCTCAGTGGTAAAAGTTTGTGACCTCTGCTTGTGATCTCTCCCATCTTACATCTCCCCTCCTCAGTACACTAATATACTGTATACTAATATACGTCCCACCAAACAGAGACTGGCTTGGTCTCCCAAGTGCAGGGACTATAAACATGTGCTAGTATATTTGACTTTTTCTTTTTTTTGTCTGCAACAGGGTCTTGCTTCCTACTCTGGACTCATAGTGGTTGTGCTTTACCTTCCTGAATGCTGGGTACAGATGTGTGTCACCATGCCCAGTCTGAAAGAATATTTCTACAGAGAGAAAAGGAAAGGATGGTTCTTTAATTTCACAGCCTTTTTTTTTTTTTTTGAAACATTTGCTTTGACCCATTTTGGATATTTCTTCCTTCTTCCCTTCCTTCCTGTACTGATGACTGAACCTAGGACTTTGTACTTGCTAAGCAAGCACTCCCCACAGGGCATCCTCCCCAGTCTCTCTCTCTTTAAAAGGCTGAGACAGAGCCTGGCAGTGGTGGCACACGCCTGTAATCCCAGCCCTCAGGAGGCAAAGGCAGGTGGGTCACTATGAGTTCAAGGTTGGCTTTGTCTACAAATTGAGCTCTGGGACAAGCTGGTTACCCTGGCAGCCTTTACTCTCTAAGTAGCCCAGGTATGCCTTGAACTTGTTACCTTCCTGCCTCAGCATCTTGCCCTTGTATTTCCTTCTTATTGAAAAATATTTTTATCCTTCTTTGAGCTTGAGCTGGGAAGTAAGTAGTCCATTTAAAAAAAAAATTGAGAGCTGGCTGTTATGGTGCACACCCATAACTCCAACACTCAAGGAAGCCTTGGTCACATGAGACCCTGCTTTAAAAGAGCAAAATAAATACAATGACAACAACAAAAGGAAAAAATACACATAACACAAAAATAAATCTAACAAAACAAAACAAAACAAAATCAAAACTAAAGTCCTCACAATTGTTAGTGGGATACATACTCCCCTAAAACAGTGTTCCTTACCTGACTGAAATGGTGAGCTGCAAAATTTTTAATGAACTCAATGTCTTCCTTTTTAAAGTACTTCTGATGAAAGAAAATTAAAGTAAACTCAACAATATGGTACTCAGCTTTATGAACAGATTCAAAATGTCAAGTAAGGTAGAGCCAAGAGTGGAATTTAATAAAAATGTAATTTCTTCTATACAGTGACATGTTTTTAAGGCACGCTTGCACAGGGCCACTGCTTTCCAATTACACGGAGCCCACTGTGACATCACCAGAAGACTGTCGTGGAGTGTGCAGGGAAGCACAAAGGTGGGTCTACAGCTCTCAGATCAGCGGGTCCAGAGTTGGATTAGTTCAGGTTTAAGTATGTTTTTAAAATCATCTGAATAATTTTATCTATCTGTCTGTCTATCTATCTATCTATCTATCTATCTATCTATCTATCTATCTATCTATCTACTTATTTTTTGAGACACGGTCTCACTATGTAGCTCAGCCTCACCTGAAATTGACTTACCTAGACCAGGGTGGCCTCAAACTCGTAGCAAGCTACTGCCTTTAATCCCTGATCAAAGGCATATGCCACCACAGTTAGCAAGTCTGAGTTTTTAACCACCATTACAAATATATTCAGCTGCTTATGTATCCAAATGCGCGTGGTCTTTCTTTGGTATAGGCTTTGTTTTTATTATTATAAATTTTAATTTAACAAGTGTGTTTACTCAGCAAGAATAATACTTTTAGAATTATAACAGTGAATTCAAAAGCAAATTTCTCAGTGTTTTCAAATTCCTGTCATCCCTTTCAAAATAGGAATTTCAGGACTAGGCTGGTGTCACATACTTATAATCTCAGCACTTGGGAGGTTAAGGCAGGGCACTGGAAGTTCAAGCTCAGCCTAGGCCACATGAGAGTCTGTCTAAAAGAAGTAAATATAAAGAAATTAAAAACCCCACAGTATTTTATCATTATTTATATAATGATTTTAGAGACTCTAATTAGACCTTCTACAAACATTTTTTCTTTTTTGAGACAGGTTCTCACTATGTAACTCTGGCTGGTCTAGAACTCACCATGTAGGCTGGCTTCAAACTCATACAGGTTCACCTGCCCCTGCTTTCCAAGCGCTGGGATCAAAGGTGTGACCACCATGCCTGACTGAAAACATAGTTATATTATTCCTTATCAAGTGTTCATGTGCTGGTATTAAATACATTTTATTTCAAAATATACATTCTAGAGAAAACATACAATGGTACTTCACTTACTGCTCCTTCAGGAACACATATAGCTTTGATAGTCCCTTGGGGCTTGGCCAGTGCGTCCCGAAGAAATCTGATCTCTGTGTTTCTGAACACATCACTGATATCCACAATCTATAAAATGGATAACAAAAAGGAAGGACTAAACACAAAGTCATTTTCCCCTCTAAAATATTTTATAACTAAGATTGTTTTTTTGCTTCTTTGTATTTCTCATGTGTGTGTGATGTGTGTATGTGTGTGTGATGTGTGTATACGTGTGTCTGTGTTTATGTATGGCTGCACTGCTGCATATATGCAGGCACATGTATGGGATAACATGCACACATCTACACGTGTACATGTAGATGCTGGAGGATGGTGACAGGAGTCGTCCTCTGCTGCTCTTCCATTGTATCTATTGAGACGGGGGTCTCTCAATCAAACCCAGAGCTCACGATATAGCTAATATTGCTAATCTGCTTGCTCTGTCTCTATCCGTACGGCTGGAATTACAAGCAGGTGCCACAGCTACCCAGCTTTTACATGGGTTCTGGGGATCTTGCCACTTGTATGGCAAGCACTTAACCACTGAGACATTTCTCTACTCCACAGGTAAGATCTTTTATAATTTTATGTATTTATTGTTGTGGAGGGATGTATGCTCACAGTGTGTGTATATGTGTATGAAACAGTGCCTGCCTGTGTGAAGGTCAGAGGACAATTTTGTGAGGTTTGTTCTCTCCTTCCATCTTTACACATGTTCCAGGGATTGAACTCAGGAAGAAAAAAGTGTGTGTTGGGGGTGAGGGTGGTGGAGGCCAGAGGATGACTTGAGGGAGTTAGTTCTCTCATCCCCCCATGTGGAATCTTGGGATCAAAGTCAGGCCATCAGGTTTGCCAGAATTATCTTTTATCTCCTCAGCCATGTTGCCAGCCCAGAAATAGGATTTTAAAGAAACATCTAGGGCTGGAGAGGTGGTTCAGAAGGTAAAAGTGCTTGCATAGGACAACCCGAGTTCAAATCCTCAGCGCCCATGTAAAAGTTAGGTTTGTAACCCAGGCTTTGGGAAGCAAGGACAAGATGAATCTTGAGAGATTGCTTTAAAAAGTTAAAAGAACTATATAATGTAGCATTTAAAGAATATATTCATAGAGGGTTACTGCAGGTTCAGCCTTTGCCTAAGAATATACTGCTATGGTAGACCAAGGATTGACTTCAAGCCATCTCAACCAGTATTTTGTATTAGAAATGAACAAGCAAAGAATGTGGCTCACACCTTTAGTCCCAGCACTTGGGAGGCAGAGGCAGGCAGATTTCTGAGTTTTAGGCCAGCTTGATCTACAGAGTGAGTTCCAGGACAGCCAGGGCTACACAAAAACACTATCTTGAAAAACCAAAAACCAAAAGCCAAATACACAAAACAAAACAAAACAAAACAAAACAAAACAAAACAAAACAAGAATGTACTTAGGACTTTTCCTTTCTAAGAACTGAGCTAGGTGTAGTCCACGGCAGGTAAACACAGGAGAACCATCGTGAGTTTGAGGCCCACCTAGGCTACAGAGTGGGACCCTGTTTTAAAACAAAGACAGAGTAATGACTATTCACAGACTGGGCAGATTTCAATATTTAAAGACTTTGCAGTAAGAAGTGAGATTCAGAAATGGTGCCAGCATTACAGAAATCAAGGGATGTTACTCTCTAAGACAAGTAATGGGGACTTGGTAATAAAACCACTGCATAAAAATTCTACTCTTGCTCTTACAGATACTGGTAATCTGAATATGTTCACACATTCAAGCTCTTTACAGACCAAGAAAAATTAGTAACGTAATCAGTTCCCTTCTGAGAGCCATGTTGACATAGAAAAACTGAAAATGAATATTGTTTTACTTTTTCTTATAATTATTCATGCCCATAAAATCAGTAACTGTTAAGTACTGTAATAAAACTTTATAGTGAAAATCTTGTTCTTAATTCTCTTTTTCATTTCTCATTCATTCAATTCTCTGTCTCCTTCCTTCTTTCCTTCCTTCCTTTCGTGTGTGGTCAGAGGGCAATTTTTAGAATTTAGAAGTCAGTTCTCTGTCTCTACCATGTGGGTTCTGGGAAGCAAATTCAGGTTGTCAGGCTTGACATAAGCAAGTGTCTTAATCTTACTCTTTTTTTTCAAGACAGGGTGTTATCTATGTAATCCTGGCTGTCCTGCAACTCAGTCTGTGAAACAGGCTGGCCTTGAACAGAGATCTGCCTGCCTCTGCCTCCTGAGTGCTGGGACTAACTCTTAATCTTGCTCTTAGTGAGTATGATGGTACACACTTGTAACCCCCACCACCTGTAGGCTTAGGCACCAGGATCTCAAGTTTGAAGCTAGTAGCTTCAGCTACATAGCATACTTCAGGAACCCCCACCACACACACACACGGACACGCCTTTGGAAATAGAACTTGAAAGAATAAGTAGTGCAATACTAGCATGCTACTACTAATATACTGTAGTTTGGTGACAACAGAGGTACCAAGGTAAAGGAATATTAAAACTATTACTCAACAGTATGTAACACTTGTAAATTTCCTCAAAATGCTTGAAAAGACAGCTGAACTACTTGGGGGCAGTCCTGGAAACATAAGAAAGTACCTTCATTCCAAAGCGAGTATCTGGCTTATCCGTGCCATAGGTGGCCAGTGCCTCAGCGAAAGTCATGGAAGGAAAAGGAATCACCAGAGGCTCTTTGTCATCAGGCCAGGAATACTGCAGCAAACCCTCAGTTAAATGCTGGATGCCAGCCTGGTCTACAAAAGACATCTCTATGTCAATCTGAAAGCAAAACAACATGGAAACAACAGGAAGAGTCACAACACATATTTCTTGGCTTTTAGTTAGCATATGAAGAACTCTGCCCAGAAAAAAATACATGGTTTGTTTATGTACATATATGTATTGTATTTAATACAAATATTATTATACATCACTTTTATGTCGATGACTGCAAGTACCTAACATACACCAACTTGTTAACTTCACAACTATCTCATGGCTGAAGGCTCAGAGAAGTAAACTGCCTGCTTAGTGCAATTAGTAAGTAGTTAGGCTACATCTGATACTAGTTGTGACAATTCCAAACTTGTGATTTTTGCATTTAATCACACTGATTAATGCTATTTTAACAAAGCCAAAAAAGGGTTTTAATAAATCTGTGGAATAGATAAATACATAGTATAGAGGGATTTTAATCCAGCAACATGGCTATTCTGGCTGGAATATAGACATTCCCTTAGTATACACCTTTAATCCCAAAATATGAAAGTAAAGTTAATTGGCAGGAGGAGGCAGCCAGTTTGGAGTTCATTGCAGGTCAGCAGAGGCAGTTGAAGCCAGACAGCAGCACAGAGAGAGAAAAAGAGGAAGCAGTTTTACTGGGAGAGTTTTACAGAGACAGGTTGGGAAGAGAACACGTTAGACACAGGTGAAGATAGAATAAGCTAGAGAATGAGGAGTCAGAAGATGAGAACAGATTGCCAAAGCCTGAGGCCAAACACAGCAATTAAATCAGAGGCTGAAATAGAGGTCAGATTGAATCATTTAGCAAGGAAAAGGAGTTTGAGCCAGAACAGCTGAGTTGAAACAGCCAGCCACAGTTCAGAAAGAGCAAGAGAGGGTGAGCTTATTCAGCAGTAAGTCTCAGAGGCTGAAACATTCTAGGCCTAGATTAGACTGTATGGAGGAGGCTAGAAGCTTCCAGGATTAGGCCTAGGTTAGCAGACAGAGGCAGTAAACCTCGGAGACAAATCAGGCAAATAAAAGTTACTTTAGCAATGTAGAATTATTTTTCTTTAAAGTGACTATTGTCTTTTAGAAAAATATTTTACATGTATGAGTGTTTTGCCTGGATGTATACATACATACTTGGTGCTCATGAAGGTCAGAAGAGGGTGTCTGATGCCCTGTGACTGAAGTTACAGATGCTTGTGAGTTGCCATGTGGCTGATAAGAACAGCCAGTGCTCTTAACTGCTCAGCATCTCTCCAGTTCCAGCTCTGTCCTGTTTTTGGAATATTGATTCTTCTTTTATTTTTGTTGTTGTTGTTTGTTTTTTGAGACAGGGTTTCTCTGTGTAGCCCACTGTCTGGAACTTGCTTTGTAGACCAGGCTGGCTTCAAACTCAGATACCACTTGCCTCTGCTTCCTAAGTGCTGGGATAAAAGACATGCACCACCATGTCCAGCTTTAACTTTATTTTTTATTTGTTAGTCTGTTTGTGTATGTATAGTGTGGGTGTGAGCACAAGTGTGCCATAGCACACATATGGAAGTCGAAAGACAGCTCTGGAGCCAGTTCTTGCCTTCACGATTATATGAACTCTGGGATTCATGCTCATGCTTCAGGAGTGCGCCTTCATCTGCTGAGCCACCTCACTGCTCACTGGAATACTGACTTTTGATGGGTAAGAATTAAGAACTTTATCATGTCATAAACGTTAAAATACTGGGATACCTTAATCGATGACCACACTCCTTATAAAAAGGATGAATGGAATAGATTAAAACTGCTTTGAGATTCCATCTCTCCCCAGGCAGAATGCCAAGAAAACAAAGGATGGGGATAGAGAGATGGTCCAGGAATCAAGAGCACTTCCTGCTTTTGCAGAGGACCTGAGTTCAGTTTCCAGCACCCACATGGCAGACAGCCACCTGTAATTCCAGTTCTAGGGTCTCCGTGAGCACCAGGCACGAATGTACAGGCAAAATAGTCATACACATAAAGTGCAATCTTGCTGGGCATGGTGGGGCACCCTTTAATGTCAGGAGACAGAGGCAGGCAGATCTCTAGGAGTGCAAGGCCAGCCTGGTCTATGTAGGGAATTCAAGGCTGGCCAAGGTTACAGAGAAAGATTTTGTCTCAAGTTGAGACCTTGTTTCAACTGCCCTATCCCTGCAAAAGACAAAAACAAAAACAAAACAAAACAAACAAACAAACAAAAAAAAACCTTATAAAAACAACCCCACAAATGAAAATAAATGTTGGGCAGAGATTTGGGGAAACAAGGAATTCACTGCTGGTAAGAGCGTAAAACTGGTGCAGCCATTATGGAAACCAGTATGTAGGTTTTTTAAAACACAAAAAATAGCTACTATTCAGTTTTCCCACCCTTGGGAAATCCTCAGAAGCTCTAATTCTTAGTACAGAGATACTTGGATGTCTGTTTACTGCTGTACCGTCCACAATAGCTAAGGAACAGCCTAGATCAATAGCTAAGGAACAGCCTAGATATCAATTATTCAATGAATGGGTAAAGAAAATGTGTTACATATAACCAATGAAATTTTATTAAGCCATGAAGAGAAATAAAATCATGACTTTGTAGGAAAATGGAATTGGAAATTATGTTCAGTGAAGTATCCTAGGTGCAGAGAGACAAGTACCTCATGCTTTCTCTCATATGGTAGATTCTAGATTTTAATTTTTATAATATGTGCATGTATGTGTGCAAGTATAGGTCCTGGAAGTATAAAAGGGACTACTAGAGGGGAAAGAAGAGATCTTAAGGGAAAGGAATAAAAAAGGTAGGATGTGCATGATAAAAAAGCAAGAGGGGAGTGGAAGGAAGCAGACCAGTACAGAGGCAGGGAAATGGAGAGGAAGGAACAAAAATGACATGTATATGAAAAAATGAGATCAATTATCTTTTATGTTAATTTTCAAAAACTCATAGAGTGACTGACCCAGTATTGAAAAATCCCGGGCATGAATTTGTAAGAGCCAAGTAAATGTAAGTCAGTACCTGAGTAAACTCCGGCTGTCTATCTGGTCTTGAACCTTCATCTCGGTAACACCGGGCAACCTGAAAATACCTATAATTGAAAACTGGAGTTACCCTAGTCTTGGTCTTAAATTACCCAAATAATTTTTTCCAAAGTTTTGGCAGTACAGGCTATGAAACAGATTAATAATGGTCTTTAAGAAAAACTAGTTTTCTATTTTATTTGTGACGCTAAGGCTCAAACTCAGGCCCTCGTGCATGCTAGGCAAGCACTCTACCATAAAGCCGTATCCCAGCCCCAGAAACTTTATTTTATCATGCTGAAATCTAATCAGAAACATAGCTGACCCACAAGAGGCTACTATCGTATAGATGGTTTTCAAAATACAATAACTTTGGGTATTTATATATTAGATGGGCATGCAAACCAGTCCATGTTTCCTTATGAAAATGCACCTTTACGAGCTGAAATACAGCTTTGTCAAGGCATTGAGCCTTCCTGTGCCATGCTGTTGCAGCTCTCACCTTCACCTTCAGAAATGACTTAAAAAGTAATTATGTGTACATGTGTGTGGAGGACCTCTGCAGAAGCCAACAGAGGCCAGAGGTGTCCAATCACCCCAGAACTGGAGTTCCAGATGGTGGTGAAGTGCCTGACCTGGGTCCCGGGAACAGAGCTCAGGGCCTCTGCAGGCGCAGTCTCCAGCCTGAGTACAAAACTTACTGTATTTCCCTGATAAGATCATTTCAAACAATTAATATCCTATAGATTTCAATATACGTTCAACTTTTATTTTGGTTAGTTTCATAGTTTTTATTTATTATCCCATTTTATTGACTAGTTTTGCTCACTTGAGATCGCAACTTTATTTTTAATCCCCTGCTAGAACTACTAGTTTTGCACTACTGCCACCTAATAGGTCTTAAATAAATAATGACTACTGCCATTTCCAGGGAACAAGCAACCTCAAAGCTCACATAAAAATTTAACCTCTTTAAATCAGAAAACTTTTATTTTTTTTTTTTAAAACTACTTTCGAGTGAGGGTTTTGGGTACACATGTGGAGGTCAGAGAGCAACTCTGTGGAGCCAGTTCTCTCCTTCCACCTGTATGTGCATTCCAGGGATTGAACTCATGTCTTCAGCCTTGTGTGGCAAGAGCATTTACCCATTGAGCCAAGTCACCAGTCCCAGACCAGACAAGTTTTGTCCCTTCCCGCCCCCTTGGTCTTTCTTCCTCCCTTTTTGGAGGAATAACAGCATTACCAAAAAAAAAAAAAAAAAAAAGCTGGTTTACCTGTCTAAACCACCAACCATCAGAAGCTGCTTAAATTGTTGAGGACTTTGAGGGAGAGAATAAAACTTTCCTGGTTCCCTGGATGGTACTAAAAACTCTTTGGCACCCTTTTAAAGAGAGAGGGAGGTGACAGAGGGAGAAAAGAGAGACATTACTGAAAATTAAACAAACAAAAAAACCTAAGCCAGGTATGGCAAATGCCTGCAATTGTAGCAGCACTCAGAAGGCTGAAGTAGAGGAATAAAAGGTCAAGGGCACCTGACCCAGCAGCAAGGCCCTGGCTCAACAAAACAAAACAAAAATCCTGGAACAAAATTAACAACAACAAAACAAACTCAAGGTATACATGTCTAGTGCAAATTAATACTTAAGCATACCAGGAAAATAAGAAGCAAAGTTCCCAATGACAGACAATTCTTGTCCTTCTTATAGTCCCTAAAATGATTTGCAAACAATAACTCAGCATGTATCTCTGACTGGACTAGAACTCAGAGATCTACCTGCTCCTGTCTCTTGATTACTAGAATTAAGATATGTACCATGTCCAGCTACAATAAATTTATTTTTTACATGTGTGTGTACATGTGTGTGTAGGTACACACACAGGCTAGAAGAGGGCATCAGAACCCCTGAAGCTGGAGGTACAGACTATTTAGAGTCACTTGACTTGGGTACTAGAAACTGAATAGGGTCCTCTCAAAGAGCAGCAAGTGCTCTAACTGCTGAGTCATCTCTTTAGGCCCTAAAATAAGCTTTAAATACTGCCTACATATAATAGTTATTAAGTGTGTGTGTGTAAACAAAGTCTCAATTTTATTATTAGCAGAACAAAGTTTGTGTATCATTTGCTATGCAAAGTAATTTTGTTTGTTTTTTTTTTTTTTGAGACAGGGTATTTCTGTTTAGCTTTAGCTGTTCTGTAAGACCAGGCTGGCCTTGAACTCAAAACTCAAGAGATCTGCCAGCCTCTGCCTCCTGAGTGCTGTGATTAAAAGCATGCACCGTCATACCCAGTCTTTTCTTTTCTTTTCTTTTTCACCTTTTTGGTTGTGAGCCTTAGCTTTTAATGGTTTAGTTGTATCTCCAGCCCAGGATTCTCTTTCAAATATGTGTATATGTGTATGTCTGTATGTGGGTATGTGTGTATGAATGCAATGTTTACAGACCAGAAAAAGGTATCTGATCCCCTGGAGTTGAAGTTTTAGCATATGCTTTTAACCACTGAGCAATCCCTTTAGCTCAGCTCACACAGTTCCTAATGAACAAGATTGTAATAAAACGGTCACTAATGATTTGCATCTGTAAAAGTCATGGGAAAGAAAACTCATTCAGAATAAATATTCTGATTCAAAATGTTGACTCACATAATTTTCTCAATTCTTAAAATAACCTAGTTAATATGAAGATCCTGAGGTAATAATAAAAGTAGACAAAAGGGGGCCAAGTGAATATAGAAGCAAAGTGATCACTTTCATAACGAAGAGGACATCAAGAGTAAAATGATAAGTAGTATACATACCCCTGGGGTCCTCTTAAACAACGTTGGGGTTTCTATATCCACAAACCCTAAAAAAGAGAAAAATAAGTTAACACATAGGGATTTGCCAAGTATGATGTCAATAGTGAGTACAAATTAGAGGCTCCCTTTAATTAGGAAGATGTCTGAAGTAAGACATACTCAGTTTGGTGTGTACAAATCCAAGAAAGCTAAGACTTTTATAAAATGTATTCCTATTCATAAAGCTGACATTTATAAGAAATTATCCAAAATAGTTGATGAAGTCATGTCTACTGAAAGTGCCGTGGTCACAGGAATGTTCTGCCGGTACAGCAGTGATGACCTAAGAACAAGTACCAGGGAGTGCTCGAGCTTATCTCATGGGACATCTCAGGCCTCCCAACAAAGGCATACAAGAATTATAAAGAATTGTGCAAATTTGGCTGGGCACTGTGGTCTGCACCTGTAACCCCAGAATTCAAGAGGCCAAGGTGCTTGTGAGTTCAAGGTCAGCCTGAACTTATCTCAAATAAAGAAATAAAGCTGGGTGTAGTTGCTCATAACTGTAATTCTAATATCTTGGTGGTTGAGGCAGGAGGACTGGTTCAAGTTTAGTCTATCCTGGGCTACATAGTAAGATCCTATGCCATGGAGTGCAATAGTGAGAACTTGTCAATCAAGAAGGAATTAGAAGAACTTAAACTGTTAGAGGCAGGGGACTGGGAGTGGGAAGGGTTAGCTTATGACATAGGAACAACCACAGACTGTCCTCAGTAATGATGGGAAATACTAAATACTGTAAGAGACATTATTACCTTTAAAGGGGTATGTCTGTGACCCAGAGAGTGACCAGTCTATACAATGATCGAGTAGACTCTGGGAACACGTGACCCGACGATGAGAGTATACAATAAAACAGAATGAACACTCAGCCTTCCCTTACCATGCAGATTACAGAGATATTCCCGCATTTTCATGACCATCTTTGACCTTAGCCGCAGGTTGTATTGCATTTGGAAGCTTCGCAGATCTAAGTACCGATACTGCAAACGAAGAGCTTCTGTTTTCTATACAAATGAAGATTTTTATGCTTAAGAGATTTTTGAATATTAAAAATGTAGTTACCTTTAAAATTTAAACTTACATTTATTTACTGGTGGGAATATGTGTAGGGGTTTGTGTGCACAAGTCTGTGCACCTGAGTGCAGGTGCCCTTGGAGCCAGAGGCATCCTGGGAGCTGGAGTTACAGGCAATTGTGAGCTGCCTGATGCACTTGCTAAGAACCAAACTCAGGTTCTTTGTTAAGAGCAGTGCAGGTTCTTAATCACTGAGCCATCTCTCCAGCTCAGGGCTGTTTATTTTCAAGGCTGTAAATCCTTGTATTCATCTTTAAGCTGAAAACTTAAGAAAAAAAGCCATTTTACTGTGGGTAGCTCAATTCTTTTATACCAGAAATAGAAAAATAGTAACAAATGCCTATAACTTCTTTTTCTGAATGTTTACCTTAGGAAATTTATTTTCTTTTTCATAATAGGTTCAACTTTGTAATCATATTGTCTTTTGCTATCAATGAACTTAAATATAAAGACTTAGTAGTGATATAATTAAAAATCTCTTAATAGGGCTGGGGAAATCACTCAGTTTGTGTTTAGTTCCACTTGCCATACTACAGTACTGTGACAAAAACAACCTAAGGGAGAAAGGGCTAACTGGGTCCCAATTGTAGTTGCAGCCCATCACTGCAGGAAAGTCACGAGAGCAGGAACTTAAGCAGCTGGTCACACCACACCACAGTTACGAGTAGGGCGCAGGGAATTAATGCCTCTTAGCTCACTCCTTTATTCAGTCCAGGGCCCGGGCCATGAAAGCCACCACCTACACCCAGGGTTCGTTGCGCACATCAATTAATTCAATTAAGGAAACTCCCCTCACTGGGAATTTGGGCCTAGCTCGAATAAGAGTTCTAGCCCTTGTATTTGACTGTCCACTTGTGTATTTCCCAGTTTCTTCATGTAAGTACAAATTTGGTATTGAGTATCTTTAAAAAGGCCTTAACAAGCCAGGTGTGGTGGCGCATGTCTGCAATCTCAGTGCTCGAGGAGGCAGAGGGAGGCAGATCTCTGTGAGTTCAAGGTTACACCGAGAGAGATGCTGTTTTGAAAAACCAATAAAACAAAAGCAAATCCAAACACCCACCAAAAGAAAATTTCCTGAAAGCATGCCCACAGCCTGAACTAATCCAGACAACCCTTCAGTGAGACTTTCCCATGAGATTCAGGGTTGTGCCAAGCTGACTGAAAACTAACCATCATGGCTGCTAAAGTGCTTGTCCTGCAAGCACAAGCACCCAAGTTCAACGCTCAGGACCTGGGCATTGAAAGGCTGGGGTGGTAGTGCACAGCTGTGGTTCTAGCACACGTGGGTGCAGAAAGGCAGAGCCCTGGGGCTTGCTGGCCACCAGCCTATTCTACTTTGTGAGTTTCAAGACAGTGAGAGAGCCTGTCTCCAACAAAAGGTGGACAGTGCTGAGGAATCACACTCAAGGCTTTCCTCTGGCTTCCTTGTGCATACATGTGTGCACATACACACACACAAACATGTTAATAGATTGGGCTAAAAATTAGGTACATACGCCAGGTATAGTAGGGCACACCGTTAGTACCAGCACTCAGAGGGTGGAGGCAGGCAGATCTCTTGTGAGTTTGAGGGTTTGAGACCATCCTGGTCTACAGAGTGAATTCCAGGACAGCCAGAGCTACACAGTGAGTCAAACACAAAATAAACAAACAAATGAACAAATTGGGTATTTACAGGTCTAAAATTTTGACAAAGTTAAAAATTCTCTGTGTATACATTTTTTTTTCTTTTATTCCTGTTTAAATCTGGGTATGCTCAATCAGTGCTGTCTACCTCCATCAAGCTCTGAAACTCCTAAACCCACAATTCTATGGTTGCTAAGTTAAGAATTACTCTAAGCATACATTTATTACTGTTACAAGTTTGAACTTAATAGGGAAAAGATTCCCCCATGCAACCTTTCCATTTCTAAGCTAGATATAAATTTCCTTTCAACACTTAAAACAGTAGCAATGGAAAAACTTGAATAATAAAATATTTCCAAGTCGAGTCGTAAAGTCAGAATCACATTTCAACCTGTCTGCATACCAAGAACATAATAAGCTATCTTATTGTAGACCGATAATAAAATACTCATTTTATAGAAGGCAAACTTTTCTTTAAAAATTCTGATACTTTTAGATCACTTTCCAGATAGTGGATTTTATGAATGAGACAGTCTGACCTTCACAAAGTCTTTAATTTCAAAGGGAAGCTTCTTGCAGGCATTCAGGAGCTCAGCTGCTTTAGCTTTGATTTCAATCTCACCTGTTGGCATTTTCTTTAAAACAACAACAACAACAACAACTTATTTTAGAAAGTTATCTATGTATGTATGTATGTATGTATGTATGTATGTATGTATGTATGTATGT
>NW_026596057.1:8948469-8951515 GCF_907164565.1 Psammomys obesus | reverse complement strand
TATGTATGTATGTATGTATGTATGTATGTATGTATGTATGTATGTATCTATCTATCTATCCATCTATCCAGTGTTCTGCCTGCATACCAGAAGAAGGCACCAGCTCTCACTATAGATGGTTGGGACTACTATGTGGTTGCTGGGAATTGAATTCAGGACCTTTGGAAGAACAGTCAATGCTCTTAACCTCTGAGCCATCTCTCTAGCCCAGAAAGTAATTTTTTTCGGACATGTATGCAATACACATTTGTAAAGCATATGCATTTGTATACATATGTCAAATGCATGAAGCTATAGTGTAGATTATAAATAATAAGCATCCATTTAACTTTTACATTATTATTTATATCTGTGGCTCATAAGATCATATGCCAGCGAATATCATTATGTAATTGCCAAGGGTGACAGATATCCTTTTGTGCACACTTACATGGGTGTGTTAACATCTGTGAGCTCATCTGTGGAATTCAGGAACTACAAAGCTAAGTGTCCACAGGGGACTCAAGCTGTTAATGTATAGCAGACACTGCAGATGCACAAAGGCAACTTTCCATTTCCTAACTACTAACTGGATTCTCTTGTCCTGGAGGCCGGGAGATCACTGTCCCAGACACTTTCACCACAGATTCCACAGGGGCTTCACATAAGATCTTCCTCACAGACGCAGCCGACTGCAAGATAAAGAGAGGTCAGGGCAGTTCCAAGAATAACTGAACTTACAGAAATCTTCAAGAGCCTATAGTTTAGAAAAACGATATTCACAGCTTACTTGTTGTAATACTGGAACTGTCTTCTGTTATCACAGAAGCTGATAAACCCTATTGCCACTTTGGCTCCATATAACACAGCCATTAAAGCCACCAAGAATCCTTCTCCCTCCCTTTGACAGGGTCTCGCTATATAGTCCATACTGGCCTTGAACTCTCAGCCTTCCTGACCCAGCTCTCCACAGGTAGGGATTATTATAAGTATGCACTACCATGTCCACAGCTGTTTCTTTCTCTCCGTCTCTCTCCCTACCTACCCACACAAGACAGGGTTTCACTGTGTAGCTCTGGCTGTCTTGGAACTCATTATGTAGACCGGTTAGTCTTGCCTCAAACTCAGAAATCCACCTGCTTCTGCCTAAATGCTGGGATTAAAGGTATGCACCACTATGCCCAGCTTGCCAGCTACCTTTTAAGACAGATTCTAAATTGCCAGGCTGGCTTTATTGTGTGTGACATATCTGTGCACATGCCATAGCTTGCATGTGGAGGTCAGAGGACAACTTGTGGGAGTTGATTCTCTCCTTCCACCATGTGGGTCCCAGGGATCAATGTCAGGTTATCAGCTTGGTGGCAAGTACTTTTACCCACTGGGCTACCTTCACAGCCCTAACCACACCTCTACCTTGACATACTTTCATGTATATGTGTGTGTGTGCATACATATCTATATCTATTTTAGATGGGGTCTCATGTAGTCCTGGCTGGCCTTGAACTCTTGATACTCTTGCATTTGCTTCCTACTGATGAGATTATAGGTGGATGCTTCCATGTCTGCCTTATAATTTCTTTGAAATTATTTTTAGGTTACGGTTTCTTTTCTATAAATTTCACCTTCACATTCTGGGTCCTTTTTTTTTTTTGCTAGCTAATTTATTACATTTATTCCATATGTGTGTGCACACACAGGCACTCTCATGAGAGTATCATGGCACACATGGGGTGCTCAGAAGACAAGTTGTGGGAGTTGGTTTTCTCCTTCTACCAGGTGGTTTTGAACTCAGGTTGTCAGGATTGGTGGCAGGCACCTTATACCCTCTGGCCCCCACCTCCCCTTTGTGTGTATAAATAATAGAAACAGCCCTTAGTCTATGGTATTACTGCTTGACTGAATGTATAACACGTACATAACTGGTACCCTTGGAGGCCAGTGAGAACACTGGATTTCCTGGAACCGGAGTTACAGATGGTTGTAACCTGCCATGAGAGTGCTGGGACTTGAATGCTGGTCCTTAACAAGGGCAGCAAGTGCTCTTAGCAGAAGAGCCTCAGTTTATCATGTCTTAATGTTGTACACAGTACTGTTCAGCTTTTATTAACAATTAACTCCTGAAATTAAAACTTCAAACACGCTGATCAAACTACTTAGCTTATACTACCCTCTTAACAAAGAAGCTTTTAGAAATGGTAGGAAACCTTGTATTACCTCATCCTGGGGAATGATGACTTGAACAAGACCATGCCAGTCTCTTAGGACTAAGAAGGTGTTTTGCCTAAATAATGGAAAAAGAAAGAATATTTTAGGATAAAGTCTCTCAGCTAAAAATTTAAAGACAAAACAAGTAATTAAAAAAAAAAAAAAGAAATCCACCTAGGGCTGGAGAGATGGCTCAGAGGTTAAGAACGCAGGATGTTCTTTCAAAGGTATATCAACAACCAGATGGTGGCTCATAACCATCTATAATGAGATCTAGTGCCCTCTTCTGGCGTGCAGGTGTACATGCAGGCAGGACACTATACATAATAAAGCTTTTAATGAAAAATTATGTACTTTCATAAGCTATATTCATACAATTATTTTATGGCCCCCTTTTTTGAGAATGGGTCTGGCATCATGAGCTGTTTGTCCATGAACTTGACATCTTCCTGCTCAGTTAAGTAGCTGAGATTATAGGCATGTATTGCCATACCTAGCTAAACTGTTTCAATGTGGTTGCTGCCAACATTTCTTTTGAAGCATCAGGGAAGCATGGAATCACTTGTTAGTGGAGAAATTCCTCAAGGAGACTCCGACCTGAGTACCAGGCTTTTACAGCACCATCACTAGTGTGCTGAGAGAGCAGCAAGGGTTTCTATTCACTAGAAGTTGGAATCATGACAGAGAAAAGCCTGAAAACGCCTGGTATGGTGGTATACGCCTGTAATCCCAGCACTCAGGGAGGCAGAGGCAGGTGGATCTTTGTGAGTCAGAGGCCAGCCTGGTTTACAAATAGCCAAGACTACACAGAAAAACCCTGTTCCCTGTCTCAAAAAAAAAAAAAAAAAAAAAAAAAAAAAAA
>NW_026596057.1:8826069-8948369 GCF_907164565.1 Psammomys obesus | reverse complement strand
AAAAAAAAAAAAAAAAAAAAAAAAAAAAAAACCAAACCAAAACAAACAAACAAAAAAAACCAAACCAAAACAAAAAAAACCTGAAAACTACCCATTTTTAAAGATTATTCCGTTTTCTATTATTTGTCTATATGGGGGCATATGCAGGTTTCCTGGAAGGCCAGTGGCATGAGATCACTCTGGAACTGGAGTTACAGGCAATTGTGAGCCTGATGTAGATGCTGGGAAGCCAACTTTGGGTCCTCTGCAAGAGTAGTATTCACCCTTAACTCCTGAGCCATATCTCCAGGTGGTGAAAATGGTTCTTGATATTGTCGGCTTCCCTGAGAACAGATTCCTCATCTAAGGAAACAGAGACTATGGATTTTGTAAACTAAGGCTATGAAACAGTCATGATATTTGATGGGTTCTGCAGAAGAGTTTTATTTCTTGATGTCTTTTTTCCTACCTGTAGAAGATAATCAACTATCTTTCTCACTTGCTCCAGCATCTTATATAGAAACTCAATATGTAAAAATCAAATAAATCTTGGGATTCTGGTTATAACAACAAAAACAAAACAAAAGATGGAGAATCAGCTTTACCTACACCCTGTGTGCAAACAATGATATACTAATTATGATGGTTAGGGCTGCCTGACTTAATTTTTGCTGCAAAAAAAAAAAAATCAGGTACACTGTACCGGGTTCACTGTTCTTGATTCCAACTGG
Source organism: Psammomys obesus (assembly GCF_907164565.1). NCBI lineage: Eukaryota > Metazoa > Chordata > Mammalia > Rodentia > Muridae > Psammomys > Psammomys obesus. The sequence continues at coordinate 8,947,659 of NW_026596057.1, read as the reverse complement.
CTATGAAGTCTTCTCTGTTGTAAGAAGGAATCTAGGCGTAGCAGTTTTAGACAACTTGGGAGTATGGTTTTATTTCTATATAATAACAAACAGGTAGATTGCTGGTAACCCGTTCTGGAGGCACACGTCTTTAACCCCAGCACTCAGGAGGCAGAAACGGGTGGACTTCTGTGGGTTTCAGACCAGCCTGGTCTACAGAGTGAGTTTTTCAGGCCAGCCAGCTACACCGTAAGACTCTCTCGAAACGAAACAACAAAAACAGAACAAAAGACTGCTGGTGGCCTGGGATAGTAAAGGGGAAGGATCCTCCTTTCGTGAGAGGTGCTTAGTTCAGATGTGGAAGGTTCAAGAACACCAAACACCATTCTAGAGCCCACATTGTCATTCAGGAGTATGTGGAGTACCTGTGGAGGGAGAGTCTAAAGCACAAGCTCCCTAGTCAATGAGCTATACTAACCAGCTTATCATAAGAAGAGCAAAACACTGTATCAGGCTGAAAGGGAATAAGCACTTAATTTGTTTTTATTTGCCTATCCTTTTTTATAATGTCTGTAATCATGAAAATAGAATAAATTCTAACAATAAGTTTTTTTTTTTTAAATTGGGGAATTAAGTCCACTGATATTCAGAGATATTAATGACAAATCACGGTTAATGCTTATTTTTTTTTTTTTAAGATTTATGTATTTATTTTATGTATATGAGTACTCTATCTGCATGTACCCCTGTATGCCAGAAGAGGGCATCAAGGGTGTAGATGGGTTGCGCCACCATGTGGTTGCTGGGAATTGAACTCAGAACCTCTGTAAGAGCAGACAGTGCTCTTAACCACTGAACCATCTCTTCAGTTCCCTAACAGTAAGCTTTTATTATTTAAGAAAATAAAACTTGCCAGGCATGGTGGCACATGCCTGGTAATTCCATCAGGGAGGCAGAGGCAGCCTGGCCTACAAAGCAAGTCCAGCACAGCCAAAGTTACACAGAGAAACCCTATCTCAAAAAACAAACAAACAAAAAACAAAAAAAGAAAACTTAAAAACATTTCATTAGCTCAAGTCCTCACAAAAAAGTTTTATTAACTTTGTAAACTTTTCTTTCACATAGTAAAATCCAAAGATAATATTTTAGAGAATTAGAAACATTTCATTGGCCAGTTTTTTCTCCCTAAATTGAAAGAGATAATTCACAATTTTCTTTATTTTAAATAAATAATAAAGGGAAAACAGGGGATAGAGGGGTAGCTCAGAGGTTAAGAGAGCTTTGTACTCTTCCAGAGGACTTACGTTTGATTCTCAGCACCCAGATGGCAGCTTACAACTGTCTGTAACTCTAGCTTCATGGAATTAAACACCCTTTTCTGGCCCCAGTGGGCACCAGGCATGCGCATGCCCAGACATACATACAAGCAAAATACTCATACACATAAAATAAAAACAAATTTAAGATCGCAAAAAAGAAAGAGAAAGCAATAGAATAGCCATCTTCCAGTAATTCATCAAAAAGCAAATACAAAGGGAAAGAGAAGAGACAACCAATCTTCTTCAGGGCTTTTGGAAAGAACAGAGGTATTCCTTTGTCCACATATATATGACTCTATAAGGGTGATATTGCAGACACTAAGGGAATAAATACAGTTAAAAAAAAAATGCTCCTAGAATGGTACTATGGTAAAACTGTAAGGGTCTACACTGTCACTCAGTGTACTATTGATACAGTTATAAAGAAGCAGGTTAAGGACAAAATTCTTGCCAAGATAATCAATGTTTGTACCAAGCATGCTGAACATTTTAAGAGCCAAAGTAACTTCTTTTATGTGACAAGTATCTACCCACATTTTGGACTTTTTCCAATGTGAGTTAATATGCTAATACGCTTCTGAACATAAGAGATGAATAAAACAAACAATAAAAACAACAGTGGGTTTTGAACCTAAGGAATTACTGCTCATGTTTTTTAAGCTTTTTCTTTGCTTAAATTTTGAATGGAGTAAGCTTTCTCTATGCTATTGCTGCTTCACATCTGGCTTACAGAACTCTAGTCAATTCCCAGCTACTGGTTACTAAGTTAGCTCAAGATTATTTCAGTCTTCTGGTGGATCAGGTTTTATCCCTACACTCTTTAACAGATGACACTGGTATTTACTGAGAGTGACACTATTAGAACTTTTCAAAACAAAACAAAACAGAACCGAAAATGCAGCGGCTTCAGAGAAACTACAAAACTGGCAAGATATAAATTCCCTCCCTGGATAAAAATTAGTAAAGGCTGGAATTGTTTGGGAAAACAGCCTCCACGTATTCCTAAACTATTTGCTTCAGTTTACCTTCGGTACTGAATCCATCCACACAGAGTGACTTCTTGGCCTAAGTGGGAAGAACGCAATTCTCCACATGTGTTGGTCCGAGCAACAAAGCTACTCAATTCTGGAAAAAAAAAGAAAAAAAAATACACTGCAATAGTAAGAATATTTGTTGTTTGTTTAAAAATATTCTCCATTCATGGTATAGTTAACAGGTCAATTGGTGAAGTTAGTAAAGATTTTAAATTACATTTGTGTGTACGTGTGTGTCCCCACTCGTGTTGGCCCACATGCCATGGTGCACCCGTCAGAGACAATTTGTTTGATTCTGTTCTCTTCTTCCATCCACAGTGTGGCTCTTGGGAACGAACCCTGGTCCTTAGGCTTGGCAGCAAGTGACTCAACGCACTCAACCATAGTGTTCGGATCCTTAAGCAGGCATCTCTACGGCCAGCCCTAAGGGACCCAACGAACTGGTTATCAGGCATCAGCCAGCCCTAGGGCACCCAACGAACTGGTTATCAGGCATCTGTGAGGCCACCTGCAGACCACCGGAAACTACCTGCACACGCTCTGGGCGGCCTTATAAGAGAACTCAAATCTCCTCCTCCTCTCCCCCTTTTTTCTCTCCTGCCTTGTCCAGAGACGGTCTGTACAACCCCTTCCCCTAATAAACCTCCCACGTGGAACCAGTCGCGTGGCATGATTTGTGAACCCGCTGTGTAACTCTTCTGCACCATTCTATCAGCTAGATCATACAATTTCCCTACTGTGTTTACCTGCATGTATCAAACCCCAAACTGCCCCAAAGTAAAATTTTGCATTCTGTTAGAAATCTAAAGTTTTTGCATAATCTAGCATTTAGCATGCACCCGAAATCATAATTGTCCAATTTTAAATACATATTTCTTTACTAAGTGAAATATGATCTTAGAATTACCTGTCTGACAGGGAAGTTACGATTTAGCTTTAGTACAAATCTAGTTTATAACAATCATTTGCACATCAATAAACTACTGTGTGAAAAATATTTATTTTTAGTTTTTCTATTAATAGTACCAACTACGCACAGACTGTCCTATCTACCTTTGTTTTTTGTAATCAAGGGAAAAAAAGCTGTCAAAACCCGGCGGAAGCTCATCGCTGCCTTTACCTGGAATTCTCTGTGAACTCAACGCCAGACTTCTGGAGAGAGAACCCCAGGTTGGCTGGGTCGTCTTTCCGATGGGTCTAGATAAACCCCTGCACAGACGACTTAACCAAGAACCAAGATACATGGTGAAGTCCCAGGAACTCGAGATACAATCACGAATCCCACGCTGTGGGTGTGGTGGTGTCCGAACTCGGTTTCCGGAATACCCGGGAACTCTGATTTCCTAGTTCCCACTCAAACACATCCAGACCCTCCTCCGCAGACCGTCCGAATAGCTACAACGTAGATTAATCTGCAAGGTCTCAAGCGGCCTTGGGTGAGTGGGTAGGGTAAAACCTTTGCCTCCTTCAGTGCATCAGTTCCCACTTTAATTAAACAGGGCTGCGGCCCCAGGAGGGAAGGCCGGTCACGCGGCGCTCGTTCTTTCTTTATTTCCACGTTTTCTGGAAGGTGAGCAGGGCATAAACAGAATCACAAGGAGGTACAGCCTCGCGTTTCAACTCTCCCAATCCTGGCGGCCCGTCTGGAATTTTTCTGAACTCCGAAATGCTTTGAGGTTCGAAGCCTAGCACAAGCCACGTTCAGAAGCTGGTCTCGCCAACGCCCCGCGACTGCCAAAGCCAACGTAAGGTATTCGGCCAATCAGAGTGAGCGCGCCTCCGCCATATTTATTCTGGGCGGAAGTGTGCAAGAAAGCTTCGCGCCGGTTGCAAGACGGAAGAGCAATGCAGCGCAGTTGGGAATTTGAGGCTACTGATTAGCGTCGCCAAGCTTTGCCCTCAGCTAAAATGGCGGCTTCAGTTGCTAATTTACGTGAAGTCGGCGGGCCACCAGGAAGGCTTTCCGCGGCCGCAGGGCAAGTCGGGAAATAATTTTAAACTGTGGAAGGCGAGTTGTGTATGGAGTTGCGCCTTTGGGAACGGAGGCTTCAAGTCTGTCTTTGATCGCAGGAGAGCTCCGGAGAAGGGGTTTGGGGACGCCTTGTCTTTCGTGGGCAGACGCCAGCTTCTGAGGAGTGAGGGTCGCAGAGCCGGGCCGCCAGGGAAGCGGAACTGTCTCTCCCGGGCTGAAGTCGCAGGCGTTGCCGGTGTCCGTGGGAGCCCTGGTTCCCTCGCTGGGCTCCTGAACTCTTTTCTGAACTCATCTGGGATTGCTTCAGTCTTTCTAAGCAGTCATTTTGGCCGCTGTCTTTTTTTCTTAAGAAAACCTTTCGTCTCGACGTAGTCTTGAGCCAGACTGGAAGAATGATTCGTGAATCCGGAAAGGATGACAGCATCCTTACGACATATTTTTGGTGAGAGGTTTGTGTGAGTCCTGGACTGGCCATGTTCTGCAGTGAGCTCTGTTCTATGGCTATTGTCTTTGCAATGCTTTTGTGTATTTAGATGGGTTGCAAACTGTGGTGGGGTACGCTTAAATCCAACATAATTCAAACACCAGGTCAATGCAGATGCCAAAAGTTTATGTTAATCAAGCCGCTACTTTCCGATCGATCAGGGCCACAGAACAGACTCGGGAACTGAACTGCGACCATGTCCAGCATATTTAAAGGATGAAACCATACAGCGAGGGGGAGCCCGATGAGCTGTAGCATAAGGGTTGACATAAGGGTTGAGCAAGGAACTTTGCATCAATCAGGATAGGAGTTGGTTCCTGGGCCTGGGCACATGAACTTAGTTTTACACTGCTAGCAAGATGGGTTGTCTGGACTCAAACAACTGTTTCCTTACAAGTTGTCCTTGAGCTGTCTGCGGTCAGGCAACTGTCTCCTTATAACAGAAGCTGTTCAGCTATTGGGAAATCCCAGCTCCTCTAGGGCCTGGGACCTTGAACTCAGTTTGATTATGGAGTCTGAAAACCAAATGGTAAGATTTAGAATAAGTTTCTTTTGCTTGTTCCCACATTTCCCCCTTGTTTTTGTACCTTAATCAAATCTTTGATGTTATGCCTTCTATCCATTTATAAGGGATTGTATTATGCCCTCAAAACCATAAGTTTGATAGCATTAATGCGGTCTTGAAAAAGAAGTGAAATGAAATTTTTCATGCAAGGGGCATAAGGCATAATTGAGGAGGAACAGGGACTATGGGCCCAATCAAGCTGGTGATGAGAGTGGATAGCCATGGGAACTAGTTGACAAAGAGACTAGAACCAGTTTTGATCATTCATCTTGTCCCATTCCCTCTGCAAGAGATTATTCTCCTTAATTCTTCAGAGAGTATCCCTAGCAACCCGATTGGTTAGTATAGAAATAATAATTTCTTAAAAGCCATATAATATCTTTTGTTTACCATAAAGCAGACTAAGTAAGTGCCCTATTATACTGTAGACTATTTAAGTAATGACTTTTATCAGTTGACAAATCTGGGCCCATTTTTGGTATGTCATCTGGCATTATAGGTAACCATTTGTCCCTTATGCCAGGGAGCTCCTTTTGACTTAGCATTTCAGCCTGTTTGTTAGGTGGGACAATGGATGGCATATTCTCTGCTTCCAGCTGACATGAGGACATTGTTATTGGGGCCCAGGAAGGCTGAAAGGCTGGGCAATGTCAGAAGCATCTGATTAGCCAATCTAGCTGAAAGACAGGAAGCAGTCACATTGGCTGGACTGGTTTACATTAGCTTTCAGGAAGTCCAGAACTTAGCAGTTTTCATTCCTCAAGTGATCCCTGGATGGAGTCTGTCAGCCAAGTGAAAATCAGCTGAGACAAGACTAGGGAGAGAATTAAAATTTCCTAGTAATTGGGGAAGGTAAAGAATTCCAAGACCAGGGGAAATTTCCATTTTCAGGAACAGGTAGAGGTACTTACCTGGAGTCCATTTGACCTGTGGCAAGTGGATCCAAGTTGTTCTCTGAAGCTTATAAGAATCTTTTTAAGTTTACAAAATTTTAGATACGTTTTAGATATGTTAGTATTACTACTGTTTATAATCTGCATTAAAATCCACATTGTAGAGAAGGCAATAGACTCTTATACCTTAGTGCCATAGTAGAAGCTTGGGAAACAATTTAAAATCTTGAGCCTGTGACTAGGACAGTGGCTCTACAGTGGAGTATTTTACCAGAGTTAGATTAATAATTTACCAAATTCCATTGATTAATAGTAAAGCTCTGAACTTTGAGGTCTTAAAATAACGGTAGCATAGTGAGGGAAAGAAATCTTAAGCATTTTTTATTTCTTTTATATACCTTAAATCATTTTCTTATCAACATTTAAGCTTTCATATCCTCCAACTTTCATAAGGTTGCTTTTACCAACCTTAAAAATCTTCTTAGATCCTAAATGTTTTCTTAGATCCTCACAACTTAAACTTCTGTATCCTTAGACTTTATATAAGCTTTATTTTTTATCTAATTATTTATCATGAGACATAGGTGGTTGATTATTGGGAGCAGTCACTGTATAGTAAGTTCTTTTAGATAAAGGGATAGCAAAAAGCTATTTTGAAACCTGTTTCCTAAGTCTGGTGGTAACAAGGCCTAGTAGTGGCAGCTGTAGGAGAGTAAGGCCTGTGGCCTGATTTTTGCATGTGAAAGTAACTGACAGGGCAGCTGAAGCCTTGGTTGCTGCTGTTAAATTGATAAATCTTTCATTAGTCTAGTCTTCAAACCTATCAGAGATCTGAGAAAGATAAATTTCACCTAAGTAAGCAGGAAGTGCAGACCAAGCAGCTTCCGAGTCTGACAGAGATCGGCTACCTGGACCCCAGGGCCCTCTGTTGGTGATGCATCAGGCTTCGACTGCTAGATTTAACAGACTTTTTTGTGAAGCATGCATTTTGAAGGACTAGCCTACCTTGTCTTGGCAAAGTTGGGCAGTTCACTTTCCAGTGTCCTGCTTGTCCACAGTTTGGACAGCGTGCTGTGAACAGTTGAGGTAAAGGGCAGTTTACAGCCCACTGGCCAGCTTTGCCACCTTTGAAGCAAGCTTAAGGTGAAGGTTCTCCTGTGCCCATCTTCTTTGGAGGAGATTAGGAGTGCAGTCAGGAGCTGGCATGTCTATCATGAAAGCGTTTCTTATTAAACATTTAAAATGCCATATTCTGTAGATCCTTGAAGTGTCTGAGGACTGTCTATCATCTAAAGTATATTTGAATAGACAAATTTTGGTTGTTTCTAGTTACCCAACCTAGGCTTAACCCTGAAAACATATACATATATAATTAATTATATTAGTCCTTAGCATGACTACAAATATATTTCTGAACATCTTAAAGAATTTAATCATTTATAAGATGACTGACTATTAATTTGTATGTTTTTATCCTTAACAGCTTATAATAAAATGATAATTTCTGAACTAAAGCTCTTTCAGTAGTATCAAGATAAGATTTAAATGTAGAAATTGGGACTTTCTTTTTTTTAATATTAATAACAGTTTATTCACTTCTATCCTAGCTGTAGCCCCATCCCTCACTCCCTCCCAATCCCACCCTCCTTCCCTCATCTCCTCCCAAGTCCCTCTCCAAGTCCACTGATAGGGGAGGTCCTCCTCAGATTGGGACTTTCTTGATCTTTTATGGTATGCTATTATAGAACATAACAGTTCTTTGTATGACTCAGTTTATAAAAAATAGCTATATATCAATAATGTTAGTAAAAACAGGGAGGTTAAATATTTGTCTTTAAATCTGTCTCTGTTAGCCTGAATAGAGTTTATGTAGGAAAGACATATTTTTAAGCCAGTGATTCTCATTTTTAAAATGTTGTAACCCTTTAATATGTTGTAGTGACATCAGTCATAAAATAGACATTTGATTTGTAGACAATCCTAGGCTACCCCTGTGAAAAGGTCTTTTGATCCCCAAAGGGTTTCAACCTATAGGTTGAGAAACTGTTATAAGTTCTTTGTCAGGTTGCCCAAGGTCATTGTCTTATTACATCATAAGCTAGGAATTCTTTAGTCTCTGGTGTTTAGCCATGGCCCTAATTTTTAGTTTTTTTATTCATCTATTCGTCAAGATCATATGTTAATAAAGATATTATAATAAAATACCTGTTAAACTTTAAAATATCCCATAGCCTTATAAATTTAAACATTTTTAAAAGCTGTATTTTTTTAATACGGTTTTAAATTTTCTATAAAACTCCAAAATTTTCTTTAAAGAACTTGAAAACTCTCAGTTGTGTGTTTTTGAAATATCAAAAGGAAGTATCTTTTTAAAGAGTGAAGACACAGAGCATAACCGTAATTTTTAGAAGACAAACCAAGTTTTAACAGTGTAAGCAATTCAGTGTCTCTAAAACTAATACCACGTGCACTATTTTTATGTTATAAAGTTCGGCTGCCAGCAAGAAAAGTTTTTGTATATGAACTCATGCAGGTACAGCTTTAATATCTCATTAATCAAGTCTAGTTTAAATTCTCATGGGCACAGAGGTTTTGTAGCAGGACTAGCCATCAGCTTCCTCACCAGACAAGCTGAGAAGCTGCTGGTGCCCCTTTAAGAGCAGTTTGTACAGATCAGGCAGTCCCAGACTTGCTGTCAGCTTGATCCAGGCAGGAGGTGAGGCTTCTCCAGCAGTGCTAGGCTCCTGCAGGTACAGGACTCCAAGAGCAGCACCAGTTTATCAGTTTTTATTGTCTCAATTCAGCTGCTTTTTTTCTGAAAGCCCTTGAATTGAGTTAAAACTAAGTCAAGGGGTGAATGGCCAGCAGATGAAGTTTGGACCTTTCCTCTGAATAGGAAACACAGAACAACAATCAAGCAACCAAATGAAACTACAGATAAAAACTAACAGACATCCCTGAGATGTCTGGACTCAGACAACTGTCTCCTTACAATAGAAGCTGTTCAGTTATTAGGAAGTCTCCAACTCCCCTAGGGCCTGGGACCTTGAACTCAGTTTGATTATGGAGTCTGAAGACCAAATGGTAGTATTTAGAATAAGTTTCTTTTGCTTGTTCCCAACTGAAGTTAATGTCCAGAAGAGCATTGGTATGGGGCAGTCAGTTGACTTTTGTGGCAATATTGCAATGATTAACTTAGGTGCCCTTTCTTCATGGAACTGACCACAAGAGAGACAACTGAGGTTTAGTTGTGTGTTAGGAACTGAGTACAAGAGAATTTGGTGAGCGATATAGTTGTGTGGATACTAGAAAGCTTCTGAGAGGGCAAGTCTTGGGAAGTATTTCAGACCCTTCCCTTCTGTCAACTGGCTACGTAGTAGTTTACATAATGGGGTCATTTGAGGAGCAAACGAACAGTAGTACCAGATGTGGCCCCAGCATTAGGGAGGCTGATGCAAGAAAATTGCTGAGTTCTAGGCCAACCTGGCCTACACAGTGAAGCTATCACTCTATATAAACAAAACACCCCCAAACAAAAGGGGAATATATTTTTTAATTATTTATTTTTTATATTAATTACAGTTTATTCATTTTGTATCCCAGCTGTAGCCCTCTCCTCCATTCCCTTCCAATCCTACCCTCCCTCCCTCATCTCCTCCCTGCCCCTCTCCAAGTCCACTGATAGGGGAGGTCCTCCTCCCCTTCCATCTGACCCTAGCCTATCAGGTCTCATTAGGACTGACCGTATTGTCTTCCTCTGTGGCCTGGTAAGGCTGCTCCCCACCTCAGGGGGAGAGAATATTTGTTAAAGACCTAATATCCATGAACAAATTCATTGACGATTGTACTTTATAGCACATTCGGCTCAGTTTTGTCACTTTTCTGGCTGAAGAAGGGTTGGTAGGAAAGGAAATGTCTTATACAGGCAGGTTTGGAAAGCAGTAGGGATTTTCTCTGCAGGTCAAGTTCTAGTTAAAGGTATTGCCGATGTGGAGTTGTGTCTGTAAAGATGCCCTCTAGTTTTCTGGCTAGAAATCACACATCTTTCTGGCTACTGAGAGTGGTGAGTGGCAGAGCCAGCAGGGGTGAGCAGGGCTCCAACCTGGAAACATGGTTTTCTTTTTACTGGTGATCTGGGGCCAGTTAGTGAATGGTCATTCTGTTGCTGTTGTTTTGCAGCCTCCTTCAGGAAAGGGGAGCAAACTGTGATGTAGCTGTCTTTTTGCTTAGGACTGGCCTTTGCTCCCTTGATAGAGCCTTCCAACTTTCAGGGACCCTGGAGGAGAACCATCCACCCACCGTGTCAGGTGTCATAAATACTGTCTTTCCATGTGCTCATATAAACTCATCTTATACGTTTTCCCTCACTTTTTGAAATTGGTAAACCAGATTAGAGACAGCTCTTTAGGGTCATCATGAAGCCCCTGTTGTGCCCATCCTTCATGGTGGTCTTGCAAGTCTCCTTTACAACACGTATACCACATTATTTGACTTATTCTAGAGCTCATATTGTAAAAGGCCTTGCTTTGGGATTTCTCTTCACAGCAGTGGAACAGGGGCTAAGACAGGAAACGAGGATGTTGTGGAAACGGTGGGGAGTGGGAAGGAAAGAGTAAGAAGTACCTGTAGCGCAGTGTGCATGAATTAGCTTTTTAGTGATTAGAATTCTAGTTCTTTCTTTCTTTCTTTAAATGCAGACCATGGATTCTTATGATTCGCGAGGATCGACTTCTAAACAAAGTACCTCAGATCTTAAAGACTACTTTGTAGGTGCCACCCCTCTGCAGAAACGGCTGGAATCGGTCAGAAGGCAGAGTTCATTTTTTCCCAGTCCATCTCGAAGGAAAATTCCCCAGTGTTCACAGTTGCAGGTATGATTTGTGACCCTTTGAGATAGTGATGAAAGTATATGAATAAGAATACATCAACTTACATACCTATAATACTTTTAGTATCTTAACCTCTCACCCAATAGATAAATGAGGAATAGCTAACTAAATAATTTCACATTTTAACCACAATATCTTTTGTTCCTCCTAATCATCTTTAATCCACATTATTTCCTTAATATTTTTCTTTTGTGATATTTGCATACAGACTCATACTTTCCCCTGTTTGACTGGAATATCCCTCATTTTTATATTTGTACGATGTTTCTAAATAATTGAAATTGTATTCTTGTCTAGCAGGTTGCATAGGTTCTATTGTGTTCTTTAGTACCTTTCCCTTTTTTCCTTTCCCTTTTTCCTGTTTTCCCTTTCCCTTTCCCTTTTTTCCTTTCCCTTTTTCCTCTTTTCCCTTTCCCTTTTTTCTTTTTTCCTTTTCCCTTTCCCTTTCCTTCTTTCTTTTGAGACAGGGTTTCTCTATATAGCCTTTGGCTGTCCTGGAACTCACTATGTAGACCAGGCTGGCCTCGAACTCACAGAGATCCACCAGCCTCTGCGTCCTAAGTGCTGGGATTAAAGGTGTGCCCAGGTTAAAACATTTTCTTTATTTAGTGTGCACATGAATTGAGCACGTACCCTTATGGTATGTTACTCTGAGTCCTGTGCATATACAGCAAGAGTGGTCCAGCTAGGTCATATTTTTTAGTGTCTTAAAGAAATTCTACCCTGACTTTGTAGTGTGCGCTGGTTTACATCTCTACCAAAGTGTTTGGTTTTTGATGGCACTCATGACTCTAATAGCGTAGACAAGCATATTTCTAAGTATCCTTTTATTTATTATACTGAGTTAGGCTTTGTTGCATAAGGGGGACTTGCTGTCAAAAAAGCTTTTAAATTACTTAAGGCTAATCAAACTAGGTCCTTCAGAAATCCTTTTGTGTGTGTACAAGCCCAGGACTGTGCACATCGAGGCAAGCCTCTGTCATTAAGTGACAGCATCACTATTTCCAAGATATATATAAAGTAGAACATAAAATGTTTATGAAATCCTGTGAGATGCCACTGTTTTATGTTCCAGCAGCTAGAGTAAATGAAATAGACAAAACCCTGTCCCCAGCAAGCTTATACTCTGATTGGAAGGGAAGACAAGAAAAATAAGACAGATGTAGTCATATCATAGTAAGTGCTTTAAAGAAAAACAAAATGGTTAGTAGACAGTGACAGACTTGGAGTAATACATTACATTTGTGTTCGAGTAGCCTCTGAGATAAGAACTAAGGACAGATCTGGATAACATTGGGAGCTGTCTTGTTTTACTTTTTCAAACCCATGTCTTGATTTTTTTTTTAAATTTTTTTTTTTTTTTTAGGAAGATATCGATCCTCAGAAGGTTGCATTTCTCCTGCACAAACAGTGGACTGTATATAGTTTAACTCCCCTGTATAAATTCTCCTATACTAATCTCAAAGAGTACTCTAGACTTCTCAGTGCATTTGTTGTTGCCGAAAAGCAAAAAGGACTCGCTGTGGAAGTGGGAGAAGACTTCAACATCAAAGTGAGCTTCTCCACTCTGCTTGGAGTGAGGGGAACGCAAAGGGACCCTAAAGCCTTTCTTGTGCAGGTATAGTGGAATATGTGCAAAATTTGCTTTGCAGAGGGAGGGAAAAGGCTGTATTTTGTCGGTTTGGAATGGAAATTAAAGTATTTATTGGCTTCTTTTTTTTTTTCATTTAAAAACATTTTTTATTACATTGATGTTTTTGTTTATTTAATTGTGTGTGCACATGTGTGCCATAGTGCGCTTGTAGAATTTGGAGAACCTACTAGAATTAGTTCTCTCTAATGTAGGGTTTTGGGATCAATCTCATGTTGTTAGGCATGACACCAAGTACCATCTTGCTGACCCAAAGCTTGTGTTTTTTTTTCTTTTTTTAAATTTTATTTTATAACTTACTTATCTACTTATTTCACTTTTTGTCAAGACAGGGTTTCTCTGTGTAGCCCATTCTGTCCTGGAACTCATTCTGTAGACCAGGCTGGCCTCGAACTCACAGACATCTGACTGCCTTTACCTTCCAAGTACTGAGATTTAAAAAGCATGTACTACCAACGCTTGGCTCTTTTTATATTATAATAATTAAAATAGTCAACTTAATTTTTGTCTCCTACATGTATAGGAAATTTTTCTTGTGGATGCAATATGATGTTGGTTTTAGAAAACACACAGAAGTATAAAGGAAGTTTAATAAACTAGTGCTGGCTTGGGCAATCCTGGTGGTCTGAATTTGATAACCTGGAACCAAAGGTAGAAGGGTAGAAGTGAGTCCACAACGATGTTCTTTGTCCTTATATTCCAGTCTGCACACATGCCCCCCAACTATGTACTCACATACACATAATAATTTTTTAAAACTCAGATTTAACATTTTGATATACATCTACTCGTTTATCTGAATCAGTATAGTCTTAAAATTGGGATCTCACTGTCCATACTTTGCATTATGGCATTTTGCCTAATCAGTGTTGTTTATAATATTCTATTCATACAGAAATTCTACGTTTTTGTAGATACAGCTATATGCGATAGTTTATTTTTTATTGTGATAAAACACTGACCAAAAGCAACTGGGGAAGAAAGAATTTATATATTGCCTTATAAATTCCATGTCTCAGTCCATGATGGAAGAAGGCAAGGCAGGAACTCAAGCAGAGACCAGAAGGGATGCTGATTACTGGCATTCTCCCCGTGGCTACCCATTGCTTTCCTACACAGTCAGGTCTAGCTGCTCAGGGTGGCACTGCCCACAGTGAGCTGGGCCCTCCTACATCAATCATCAATCGAGAAAATGGCCACAGACTTGTCCATGAGCCACTCTGGTATAGAAATTTTTCAGTTGATGTTCCCTCTTCCCAGATGACTGTAGCTGTGTTAAGGTGTCTAAAAACTAACCAGAACTTTAAATCAGTGTATTTTTTTAGGTTTTAGTTCCCAGAAGCAAAATGTTATTAAAATTCTGTGCATTATATCCTTCCATGTGGTATGTGATACCATGTTAACTCTCAGGAATGCAGGGTTGTTTTTTTTTTTGTTTTTTTTTTTTTTTTTTTATCTCTTCTGGTGGGAACATAAAAATTTCAGCAGTCACTTTGGAAAGCAATGGGCTTCAAATTTTTATTTCTTGATAAGCTTTCAGGACTCTTAAGTCATGACAGTGAGATACATAGAGTATATTTGGTCTTGGGGATGTTTAAATCCCTCATAATCTCTTGAATAAGGAGCTATGATTTAAAAAAAAAAAACTGTTTAAATGATTCTTTATTAAGAAATATGTTGGGACAATGATATAAATGTTGCCCTGGTTAGTACTTTAACAGAAACTTTTATAAGTGTTTTGAAGGTGTGTTTACTATGTAATTTACAATGGGAAATTTGAGGGGTTAGTCATGGGAATATAATTAAGATTTTAAACCATCTTGAACAGATTAGCACAATGGAACAAACTGAAAGACCTTTAAATTTTAGTAGAATTAAGTTTACTACTTTGATTTAGGTTGAGGGGAGATTTACATTTTATACATTAATAGCAAAGATGAATGTATTGGGCCTTTTAATTTTTTTAAATTAGATTTATTCATTTTATGTGTGTTTTGCCTGTTTGTATATCTCACCACTTGTGTGCATGGTACCCTTAGAGGTCAGAAGAGGGCATCAGCTCACCTGGAATTGGAATTATGGATGGTTGTGAACCATCATACCGGTGCTGAAAATTGAGCACAGGCCCTCATCAAGAGCAACAAGTGCTCTTCACTGCTGAGCCATCTCTTCAGCCCTGGGGTTTTGTTTGTTTGTTTTGTTTTTTTAATACAAATATGCCAACTAAAAATCAGAGGTCTGTAATCTGAGATTATATTAATGGTACATTCTAGGTCAAAGATCTAATCAGACTTTTTTTCTAACATAGAGCCTTTTATACAGTCTGTACTTTGCCACTGAGTTAGATTCTTAGGCCCTTGTCATTAAACTTTTCACGTTTGGATGGCTCCTCTGCATAAGAAGTTCAGAGAAGAGGCACTGAGTGTATGTCCTAGGAGGAATGGCTTGAAGGCACTGGAGATGTTGAACTTGACAGTGTATGTGTTACAGATCAGCAGGTGTCTGAAGGGCTTTTCTTATAGTAGAGAGATTAGATTTTATTTGTCTTACATGCCTGTACTGAAGAAGGAGACGAGTGGATGGGAACTGTGTAACATATGGAAGAACATTGAGTTGATGAAAAGAGTTGCTGTGGGAAATGTTCCTTGTCGATGGCAAAATGTAAGCTGTTGGACCTGGAGATCTTCTGTAGTCCCTTCCAAAGTTGAGATTTTTTTTCTTCCCCATGATACT
This sequence comes from Psammomys obesus, assembly GCF_907164565.1. Taxonomy (NCBI): domain Eukaryota; kingdom Metazoa; phylum Chordata; class Mammalia; order Rodentia; family Muridae; genus Psammomys; species Psammomys obesus. The sequence continues at coordinate 8,932,140 of NW_026596057.1, read as the reverse complement.
GTACCTGAGTGTGCTATATAAAAAGTTTCTAATTTGTTTTTTGGCAAGATCTTGCTATATGCTCTAATTCTGGTATAGAAAAATATTGGCCAAAAGTCAAAGTTTTGATAAGCCCTATTAATATGATTAGAGAAGCTTCTCTTTGTCATTTTATATCAGCTATTATTATTGTTATTAATAATAATATTTTAATTTTGTTTTTTAATGAAGTGACGTTAGAGTTAAGAAACAGTTTTAATACTTTATTACAGATATAAAATAGGGAGAGTGAGACATAGAAAATGACAGTATTTAAAAAGGAAAAGAAGCTAGACATGGCTTACACATGTAACACAGCACTTTGTTTTGGGCTGTTGTGTTCTTTTTGTAAATTTTTTTTTTAGCATATATAAATTAACCAAGATAGTGGGTTTCATACATGTATGTGATCTATTTTGATTATTAACCCCTTGTGCCCTCCCACCCTTGCTGATTTCCTTTCTCTTCCCAGCTAGTTCCTCTTCTACTCTCCTCCCTTGTTCTTTTGGTGACCCCATGAGTTTTGTTAGGGCTGTTTACAGGAGCACAGGTGAGGGGTTATTTATTGTGGCAACACAGACAACCTAACATTAGCTGTTCCACTAAAGAAAATGTCTCCCTCAGCAGTCATTAACTGCCTGTATATCCTCAGGGATAAGTGGAGCTCTGTGAAATTCTCCCTCTTTCAAGTGAGAATGTTGATGAACCTACTCTTCTGCAAGTAATTAGCTGTGGAGAGTTCAAGAGTGCAGTTTGCCAGGTCATGCCCAGAGACAGCATCCCATAATGCTTCTACCTATTCCTCTGGCTCTATTCTCCCCACCTACTCTTTGTGCATATTCCCTAAGTATTAGAGGAAGTAATATATTTCTATTTAACCACTGCTTAACTCTCTGTTACAGCTTACAACTCTCTGGCCTGTTGTAAGCTGTGGTAACTGTGGCCACAGCAAAAAGAAACTTTCCTGACTAAAGCTGACAGCAGTATTCATCTATGAGTACAACATAAATATTTTAAGACAGTAATTTGAAAGGGACATTATGTCCACTTATCAATAAGTACCTTGCCCATTAGAGCCTAGGCTTATAATCCCAGACATGATTTCCTTCCTGTGGAGCAGGGCTCAAATCTAGTAAGAAAGTAATTAGTTAACCCCACAACAGTTATCCCATTATTGTGCATTTGTTTGTTCATTCATTCATTCATTCGTTCATTCATTCATTACTTGAGGCAGTATTTCATAGGCCAGGCTAGCCTCAAACCTGCTATGGAGCCAAGGCTGGCCTTGAACTCCTTGTCTTTCTGATTCAGCCTGGGATTATGAGCATGTGCCAACCATGCTTGGTCTTTTAATATACTAATTTTAGGAGATAAAGTTTAGGAGTAAATAGTCTTTTGAACTTAATAATTTGTTTTGCTTGTAGATTCTCTCAAAATCTCAGTCATCACGTGAGCACAGAGAAGGTAAAGTGTTGTGGACTGGTTGGTTCTGTTGTGTATTTGGAGACAGTCTCCTGGAGACCGTCTCAGAAGACTTCACCTGCCTACCCTTGTTCCTTGCAAATGGAGCAGAGTCTAATACATCCTTAATCGGAAGCTGGTTTCAGAAAACCTTTGACTGTTGCTTCAGTCCTTTAACAATCAGTGCGTTTAATCTTTCCTGGATGGCTGCTATGTGGACTGCATGCAAAATGGACCATTACGTGGCAACTACTGAATTTTTTTGGTCTGTGCCCTGTAGCCCTCAAAGACTGGATATTTCTTATGCAATCCATCCAGAGGATGCAAAAGCTTTATGGGACAGTGTCCACAAAACACCTGGGGAGGTCACCCAGGACGAAGTTGACTTATTTATGGACTGCCTTTGTTCACATTTCCATAGACATTTTAAAATTCACTTATCAGCCACAAGATTGGTTCGTGTCTCAACATCTGTAGCTTCAGCACATACTGATGGGAAAATAAAGGTTAGTTTGAACGAATATATCTATTTAATTTTTTTTTGTCATATTTTCCAAATGTGATTGTATTTTTACATGGAGCAACATAGTTGAATGCATAGTAGTTCACAACGTTAGAGAGACTTATTTTATGCTTTATAAATGACCCACCAATGTCTTTAGCCACCTAGAGCTAGCCTTAAAGTGTAAGGGCACTGTTTTGTGCTCTGTAGAGCTGAGTAATATGAGCTGCCCTCTAGCAACTAAAAATTTCAAAATTGCCAAATTTTGAAATAATTGTTAAAATAACAGCATTTTTATGGGTGGCATAAAATTAAAGCCAGCGACAGAATGTCATCTTTGCCTTCTAGGCTTTTCTGTTGCCATTAGAAAGGAAGTCACATAGACATGGTTTTTATGTTCTATAAAGAAACAAGTAGTTTCGTAGTTTCCTAAGACATTTGTTTTTAATTTTTTACTTCTGTATATTGGTGTTTTACTTGTATGCATGTATGCAACATGTGTGTGCTGCACCTGGTGCTCAAGGAGGCCAGAGGAGGGAACCTTTGGATCCATTGACACTGGAGTTTGTTTGTGAGCTGTCATGTGGGTGCTGGGAATTGAACATACCGGGTCCTCTGGAAGAGCAGCCAGTACCCTTAGCCACTAAGCCATCTCTCTGGTCCCTTTAAGATATACTTAAATACACAACCCTATATACATCTGGTGAATGTGTCCTATTATTTTGTCATTATTTAGACTCTTCAAAGAGTTTAATGGTGGAAGGAGAGAACTAGCTCCTGAAAGTTACCCTCTGACTTCCATATATGTGCTGTGGCATGCACATACATAAAGACACAAAAGAAATAATTTTTTATAAAAAGGAGTCAATATTTGAACTTTTATGTCTTAAGTTCCACGAGTACTGTATAACTTCCATTTTCAAACTGGAGGTAAAAGTGAAATAATCAGCTGGAACATGATTTTGATGAGAAGAGTTAAGCATTAAAAAAAAGAAACTTAATATAATGGCACACGCTTATGATAATAGACCTTGGGAGGTAGAGGCAGAAGGATCAATAGTCCAAAGTCATACTTGACAACAGAGAGAATTCAAAGCCAGCTCTGGCTAGTTGAAACTCTGTCTCAGAAAACTAAAACAAGGACTGGAGAGATGGCTTAGTGATTTGAGAGCACTTAGTCTTCTTGCAGAAAACCTGAGAGTTCAGTTCCTACTACCCAGACTGGGCAGGTCACAACCACCTATAACTTCAGTTTCAGAGGATCCAACACCCTCTTCTGGCCTTTTAAAAGCCGTTTTTAACCAGGCTCAGCTGGTTGAGAACTGTACTGCTTTTGCAGGGGATCTGAATTGGGGTCTCAGCACCCACATCAGGCAGTTCACAACCTGTAACTAGCTCCAAGAGATCAGATGCCTCTGACTTCTTTGGGCACTTGCATTCATGTGCATATACCTACACACACAACTACATAATTAAAAATAAGAAAAAATCAACAAAAACCATAAGCATCAAATTGCTTTGTCATCATAATACTTACTGTCTTAAATTTTAAACCTATAATCTTTTTTTCTTTTACAGATTCTGTGTCATAAATACCTTATTGGTGTGTTGGCATATATGACAGAACTGGCAATTTTTCAAATTGAGTGAATTCTTGTATGGACTATAAATGAAACATTACAAGCCCTTTTGATTATTTGCTGAGTTGCTATGCCAAGTGGGACAGTGCAAGAACCATAGCACCTGTTTCTCATGGTGCCTTTGGAGTTGCCCAGTGGATCTACAACACAGTGTGGTAGTGGGTGAGCCGCATTCACGTGCTTGTATGCCTATCGTATCGCCGTGGTTATGTTATATGTAATGTTTTAAAAGATGCTGAATTGTTAATATAAACCTATCTAACTTAGTCAAATAAACTTATCTAAAATCTGCTGTTTTTGATTTAGGCTATTTATTCTGTCAGTGAGGCTTCCCTCTGAGGTTCGAGTTCTTTAATTTTTCACTTTCAGATTTCCCTCAGCTTGTTTTTTTTTTTTTTTTTTTTTTTTTTTTTTGATTCCATTTTCTATTTCTTTTTTTTTTTTTTGCATTTTTTAATTATTATTATTATTTATTATAAGGTCTTGAACTGTTTTATTCAGTTCCTTCCACTTTCTGTATTTTCATAGATTTCTTTAAAGGCTTTATTTGTTTCCATTTTAAGGACCTCTATCATATTCATAAAGGCTATTTTAAGGTCTTTATTGTGTGCTTTGGTATGTTACAATTCTCAGGGTAGGGTAGGGTTGTGGTAGGGTTGCTTGGTTCTGGTAGAGAAATATTGTCCTGGTTGTTACGATTGTTTTTATGATGGCATCTAGGCATCTGGGTTTGGGAAGATTGTAATTCATGATGCTGATATCTGGTCTTGTCTTTGTTGGGTGGATGTTTTGCTCCTTAGTTTCTATTGCCCTCTCTGGTTCTTAAGAGAGAGTGGGGGCTGTGTGTTGCATGGTGGGAAAATCTTCTAGTATCCTGATAGGTGTGGCCATTGGAGTTCCAGGTAATGAATACACATACCCAAACTTGGTTCTAAGTGAAGGCAGTGAAGGTGGTTCTAAGAGGCAAGTTCATAGTACTAAAGTGCCAACATTAAAAAAAAAAAAAAAAAAGAGGAGAGATCTCATCCTAGCAACTTAACAACATACCTGAAAGCTCTAGAATGATAAGATATTATATGAAAAAGGAGTAGACAGCAAGAAATTATCATACTCAGGGCTGAAATCAATGAAATAGAAACAAAATTATAATGATTCAATGGAATAAACAGTTGGTTTTTGAATCAGTAAGACTGACGAACCCCTATCCAAATTTACTAAAATGCAGAGAAAAAAATCCAAATTAACAAAATTAAAAATGAAAAAGGGGGACATAATAACAGACACTGAGGAAATCCATAGTTATAAGGACATACTTTAAAAGCCTCTCCAAAAAAAAAAAAAAAAAAAAAAAAAAAAGAAATGGATAATTTTCTTGATATATACTACTTACCAAAGTTAAATCAGGATCAGATAAGCAATTTAAACAGACTCATAACAATGAAATAGAAGCAGTTATTAAATTTTCCAACCAAAAAATGCTCATGGCCACATGGTTTCAGCACAGAATTCTAAACTTCCAAAGAAGATTTAGTACCAATACTTCTCAAGTTATTCCACAAATAGGAACAAGGAACATTGCTCAGTTCATTTTATGAGACCAGAGTTAGTTACCCTGATACCCAAACCACATAAAGGCCCAACAAAGAAAAAGAATTACAGACTGTGGTGAGTGTACTAAATGGGTTTGGACTAGATGATTAGTCGTTTCAGTCCCAAACTGTAGGACTCTTACATACCAAAAAATATGTTTATAGATTGGATAATGTAAGATACATAGAAATCTTAATTGTATCACTGTCAGGATGAAGTACTTGTAACTTTATAAAGAAGCTGTGTAATATACAAAAATAAAAATTCCAAAAAAATAGTAAAGTTAGAAGTACCAAACAGCAGTGACTAGGACTGGAGAGAAGGCTCAGCAGCTCACTTGCTGTCAAGCCTGATGAACTGAGTTTGAGTCCTGGAATCCACATGATGAAAGGAGGATCAACTCCTGCAAGTTGTCCTCTGGAACTGTGGCATGCTCTGTTGCACCCCTACACACACACACACACACACACACACACACACACACACACACACACACACTGTGAAGAAAAAAAACCAAACAAACCAAAATTAAAACATTTTTATGGTAAATACTACCTTTATTTTAAAAAGTTATACATGCTAGAAAAAAGCATAAATGATACATGTAAACAATTGTTTACCAAATACTTATTTTTTTCTTTGAAAAAGGTGCAAATGATGTTTAAATGTAAACACAAAAGTTGTCAAACATTTTGTTGTAGGGGAGAGGAAGAAGGTAAAGGTTATTCCTTTTGGTTGTGGCTAAAGTCTCATTCAAAGGTTTTCCTGCAAAATATATTGAAAGAAAAGAAATCAGTCTATGATTATAATGGGGAGAATCATAGGCACTAAAATTTTCGCTTATTTCCTTAAAAATTTTAACCTTTCATCAGAAAGTGCAACTTAAGAGACATAGTAACAGTGGCCTTATGGATGAAAGACAGTGGTAGATAATTAGCATAAGGACCCCAGCTCTGTTCTTACACTTCGGCTGCCTTGACATCCCTTCACAGGTACTGCTAACAGGAGTTGAAGATCATTCCTTTGGAGGTGTTGCTAAAGGTCGGCCCAGATCCACCAGCCTGGAATATCCAGTGTAAACTGAAACACAGCTCATGGCTGGAGAGAGGTTGTTTCTCCTTGATGGCAATGAGGAGATAGGAGGGAAAGCTGCAGGTGGGAACATCTGTGAGCACTTGATTTTACTGTATTCTCAAAGCAATGAATGACACTCACACTGTTTTAATAAGAGGCACTGAGCAGAGACCTAGGTACTTGTGGCAGAAAAAAAGAGGTGTGTGTGTTGGGGTGGGAATTGGAAGCAAGTTCAGTTTAGATGTAAACATCCACTAGTGAATGAAAACTGTAGCATCCAAGTCCTGCTCTTATGGATTTAATATTCCTTATAAATTGTTCTATTTAGCGAAATGTGTCTTTGTTTTGTTTTCCTTTTACATTTAAAAGAAATTTTACTTTTAATTACTCGTATTTGTGGGGCCTATGTGCATTTGGGTGTGTGAATACACAGGAGTACAGGTACTTGCAGAGGCCAAAAGACAGCCCTGAATAAGCGCCCACTGTTTTCTCAACCTGTGAGTTGCAACCACTTTGGGCCTTCCACAGGGGTCACATATCAGATATCCTGCATGCCTGATGTTTGCAATTCATAACTGTAGCAAAATTATAGTTATGAAGTATCAATGAAAATATACTATGGTTGGGGTTCACCACAACATGAGGAACTATATTAAAGGGTTGCAGCTTTAGGAAAGTTGAGAACCACTGCTCTAGCTGGAGTTACACACAGCTGTGAGCTGCCAATTGTGGGTGATGGGAGCTAAATCCAGGTCCTCTGCAAAAGCAGTACATGCTTTTACTGAACCATCTCCAGCCCCCTTTATGTTTATATTTAATGTGCTCTAATATTTAGTGCAAGAATGATAACTAGCGAATATGCATTGCGTATCTATCTTTATCACTGGTAATCTTTGTAGATGGATAGTGTCTAATAGGAATAACACCCAGGTTATAAATAGCCCTTCTGCCCTTATCAGTATTTTCAAAATCAACCCAAAACCTAGAAAGCAAAGAAAACTTTGCAGCTTGGAATTTTTGCCTGTTTTTTTTTTTTTTTTCTCCTTTTTTTCCCCCCATAGTAGGAAGGATAAGTTAAAAAAAAAATTAAACAAAAAAACCAAAGGACCAAGCCAACAAAACAAAAACAAAAACAATACCCATCAAAACTCCATGATAAATTAAAGCCAAAAATAAATACTCTGTATACAGAGCAGAAAGGTTTTGTGCAAAGGTGGCATCTTGCAGGTGAGTCCCATCGTTAGACTGGTATTTCTGAATGTTGAGGCACCGGCAAAGAATAAAATTTGTTCTAATGTTTTCTTGAGCTGTACAAAGCTTCAAAGTCAAGGCTCTTCCAAATATAAAGAAGTGTATGCTTTCTGGGTTCACCATATGTGGGATTCACAATGTGTCATTTTAATAACTCCTACGCCACCTCCTAGCCGACGATAATTCATCCCTCCATATAACCTGCAAAGATAAAAACAAAAGCATATTTTCTAACTGGAAAAAGCATCAGTCCCAGCATTTTCAGCTTTATGTAACTCTTCCAAAGTAAGAAGTAAATTGAACCCAGGCAAGCAGCAGAAGGAATTCAGACTATGACTGAGAAGCCCTCAGTTGAATGAGGCTGACTCCCCTCCTTTTTGCACTAGAGCTTTGTACCTAGACTAGCTTCTAAACACAAAACCTATGTTCTATATTTTTGTGTCTAATTTTATTTCCGGCTATTTATTTTTCAAGACATATTTTCTCTTTACCTGAAACTTTCTCAATTATTAATCAATGTCTTATTCCTCTTGCTATGATCTTCCTCGGCCTACAGCTGTGGAAGTGTTGGTCTTACAGGCATGTACCACTGTACCTGCCTCAATTATTTTTATTTTATTTTTGAGCTGTTCTTACTCTAGCCCTGGTTGCTTCAAACCCTTGGCAGTCTTCCTGCCTCAGTTTCCAAAGGGCTGGTTTCCACCAAGGTAAACTGCTCAACTTTTCCCTTTCTATACCCTCCCCTCCTTTCTCCCTTTCCTTTTCCCTTCTCATCCTTTCTTTTTGTGTATCTGTATATACTATATGCACCTATGTCTGGAGACCAGAGGTCACATTAGATGTCATTCTACAGATGACATCTATTGTGAAGAATGACATCTATTGTAGAAGAATTTTAATCTAGCAACATGGCTGCTCTGATCACATTCAAAGACCTTCTAGGTCTGTGTGATCCTTCTGGAATACAGGCATCCCCTTAGTTATATGCCTTTAATTCCAAACAATGAAGGTAAAGTTAGTTTGTAGAAAGAAGCACCCATGTTTGAAAGTGACATCTAATTGAGAGGCTGACAAAGACACAAATCAGAGAAATATTTGACAGAATAGGATATGCCAAACTCTCATGAGAACAGAGAGGAAAGAGAAGCTGTTTGAGAAAGCAGCACAGAGAGAAAAAGGAAGAGGCAGTTTTATGGGGAGAGTTGTACAGAGACAGGTTGAAGAGAGAACAAGCTAGACACAGGTGAAGATGGAATGACCCAGAAGATTAGAACAGACTCCAATAGCTAGTATGGGGCCAAGCAGAGTAATTCAGTCAGAAGTGAAAGAAGCCAGTTTGAGTCAGTCACTTGGAGAGGAGTTTGAGCCAGAACATCTGAGTTGAGCTAGCCAGCTAGAGTTCAGCAAAAGCTAGACAGGGTGAGCTTATTCAGCACTAAGTCTCAGAGACTGAAAGCATAGAGACTAGAAGCTTCCACGACTAAGTTAGCAGATGGAGGCAGTAAACCTCTGAGACGACAATTACATCAAGTTGGTCTGGAGACATAGCTTAGAGGTTAAGAGGACTGGCTGCTCTTCCAAAGGTCCTGAGTTCAGTTCCCAGCAACCACATGGTGGCTCAAAACCATCTATACTGAGATCTGGTACCCTCTTCTGGCATGTCAGCATACACACAGGCAGAACACTGTATACATAATCAATAAATAAATCTTTTTAAAAAAAATAGAGAATGAAAGTTACATTTAACATCCATCTTATTTGTTTTTGAGACACGATCTCTCGGTAGCCTGGATCATCGAGTAGGCCTGGCTGGGAGCCTAGGGATCCTCATTGTCCCCAACTCTGCAGCTTTGCTATTGCAGATGCATGCCACCATGTTTGGCTCTTTATGTCAGTTCTGTGGATTAAAATCAAGTCTTCATGCTTGCATAAGCAAGCACTTGGTAACTGCTTTTTCTTCCCAGCCCATCAGTTACTCATTTTTGTTCCTTTGTCTATATAGTATCAGCATTTAGTTTGTGATATGTGAACAAGATCATCTTCAAAGTTTAAAGACTTTCAGGGAAAAAAATATTAGTTCCCCATTCAGCAATGAGATAAAATTGATTTGGGATATCACTGAACATGGAAAAGTAAACAGGAAAGGATAAGGCAGGATGATTATCTCTGCTTAAGGCTAGCTTTGGCCTACAAAGTTCCAGGCTAACATGGGCTATAGAGGAATACTTTCTTAAAAAGCAAAACAAACAGCAACAACAACAAATAAAGTGAAACAATCAAGCATGGTAAACCATGCCTGTAATCCCAGCACTGAGAAGGCTGGGGTACGAGGATTGCTGTGAGCTCGAGGGCAACCTGGGCTACAGAGCAAGTTCCAGATCAGCTTGGGCATAGTGAGACTCTGTTTCAAAAAGCCCAAAACAAAAACAAAATTAAAAAGTTTGGGCTAGGCATAGTAACACACATCTTTAATCCTAGCACTCAGCAGGCAGAGGCAGGTAGTGCTTCGGTTTCTCCAGCAGGTGGATCTCTGAGTTTGAGGCCAGCTTGGTCTACATAGTGAGTTCCAGGATAGCCAGGGCTACAAAGAGACCCTGTCTTAAACAATGAAACAAAACAAACAACCCAACCAACAAAAAAGATTAGTTTTCAGATTACAGATTATATGTATAAATTGTACATTATATTATATAATCTATAAATTACTTTTCGACTTCCATGAATATTATTTACCACACATTACTAATTACAGTGGTGATTACTGATAAAAGTCCATAAATAAATTATAGTAATGAGACAGTAGATATAGCTATTTTTTAAATTATGCATACTCTAAGTTCCAACCAAAAAGAAAGAAAGCTGTATAAAGAAAAAAACATTCCACAAGTGGGAGGCTTTTCTTTGTGCAAACCTGCTCTTCTCTGTCCTTTACCATTTATTTTAGTGAGGCTTCCCTGGCCATTCTTTATAGATATTAGCCCCCTTCTTTCCTTACTAATCACACAGCACTTCACCTAGAATGACACTATAGTACTAGGACTGCAAGGAATCAGTAAATCTGATAAAAACAAAACAAAACAAAAAAACCACGATGTTGTCATTACTCCGACTTTAGTATTACAACTACTCAGCCACACTCAGTTTCTGAGAGGAACCGGAGGGTGTGCTTGCCTAGCATCTGACACCTTGATTTTTGGGTTAGGAAAAGTGCTAGAGGTTAAACCCAGGCTCCTATCCAGCCAGAGATGTCCTCTACCACTGTGCCCAACCCCAGCCCCGAGGATTTAAAAGCAACATAAAATTAAATTTACAAAATAAAGTTTAACATAGTTAACCTCTCAAAAATAAGATGTAGCTTCCCATCTAAAAGCAAACATTAAAACAGGCCTTCAAAACAGAATAATCTATATCAACACACTTTTAAAAGCTAAAGGGGGAATAGGTTTTAAAATATTGTTTTGAAAATGACTATATATTTACTCTCTAGAAACAAGGCTTCTCAAAAAAAAAAAAAAAAACAAGAACCTGTACGGACAGCCTGAGAATAGGAGTGCCCTGTTCTGAGTCTAGTAATGTCACTAGCCTGCTTATGTACATCTTTTATTTTTTGGTGCTTTGGTTTCCCCAGCAGTATGTGACAGGAATAGAAAGGATATTGTTCATTGTTTTTCTCACCTTTACTTATATAAAATTGGATGGCTATTGGAAGAATTTTGGAATTTTTTTTTTATCCGATCCTTTAGAACAACTAAGTCTAAGTGTGTCATCATATCTGGGTAACCTCAGCCCCCTTCAGGAAACCACACAAGGACTTCCGTGCACTGACCATCCCAGTTTTGGTGATCATGATTTCAAGTTATTAATGAAAAGACTTGCAACAGTCAAAAGGTTACCTCCACGTATTGGCATCTGGATCAAAAACTTCAATGGTCTTCAAGTATGTTGTACCATCAAAACCTCCTACTGCCATGAGCTGTCCATTGACTACTGCTAGACCAACCTGTAAGAGCAAAGCAGTGGCTGCTGGAGAACTGAGACAACTACTGGGGAATTTCAGACTGTCTCTAGATAGACTACTTAGATCTCTTATGGTTTCATATTCTACCTTACATAAAACCAGGGAGAAAAAGCAGCAATCTATGAAATCACGGAAACCACTAAATTATGTATTTTACTAATATATGTACACAAGAGTCAGAACATGTATTTGTAAAATTTAGAAAACCCTCTACGAGGTAAGAACAAGAACCTCCAAATTGCTCTCCCCTCTGGTTTGCTCACTCTAATCCACTTTCTAAATTGCTACTAAAATATTATTCAAAATACAAACTTAAACATGTCTCTCCTGTTCAGAAACATCTAAGACTCCATTCTACCTCCATTCTCCATAGCCGAAGATAGATTTAAATTCTGTAATGCTATTCAGGTTTTTCAGAAATCTGTTACAGGTCACGATGTTTGGCCTCACCTACATTTCCCCCTCTCCTAATATACTCTGTGCTCTAGTAATACCGGATCAACTGTTAGTCTCTGAAATAGTATACAGGGTTTAGTAACTCAATTAAGCCTATTCTTCCATGTCCTTCTATCACATACTCCCTATCGCTGCACATCTTTACTGTAGTTACGGTAAACATTTCAGTCTCCTTCACCAGACTGGGAGCTCCATGAGGAGAATCATGTAGACATTTCTGCCTTCTAAATGAGTTAAAATATAATCAAGATGAAACAGTGAAAATAACAGGAATATAAGTAAACGTCTGTGAGTTTCCAGTAATGAATAGCAACAGATATGATTCTTCACTTGCTGGTGGTGCCTTTCAGTGAGACAACTTGATATATGCAAATCAGAATTGTTCCTTTTTACCCTTAGAAATGGAGTCTTTAGGTGCTGTTTGCTTCTCTTTCCTGTTGAGCATGTGTCCTATGCTGATGGACTTCTGCTGTAATCAGTGTTAATAGTTAGGTTTCACTGAGACAAACATTCCCAGAAGGGTGAATTTTATGTTCCATCTCGGACATCTCTTAGTGAAAGGTCATTCATTCATGTTTGAGAGCATGATAGCAGGTCAGCCAAATCTGGCCTACATTACAGATGGGACAGACCAGCTTTGGAAGACTCAAAGGGCCAGGAACGTTTTGCCTAAATATTTGTATTAGTATGTGAAGTCCACTTGGAAAAAACAGCTAGAACTATCACACAGGAATAGTTAGTGCTAACATATAGAAGTTAAATAGGAGAGTAGATGATATAGGGAAGATACCTTCCAGAAGTAGCTGATAGAAGACAAATAATAAAAAGAATAACTACACAATTCAAGATATGAATGGATAGAAAATATGAAGCTACTGAGGTTAAAAGCAATCAAAAGAGGTACAAGCTTTTTGGGTTTTGGGTTTTTTTCTCCTGTCTTGCCTAAAAGTATCCTGGCAGCTAACAACTGAAAACAAAGCCCATGGACATCAGCACTTCACCTCCTCAGTGCCCCCGTGCAGCTTCTAGTTCAGAGAGTTCCTCTGCACAGCGCCCTCTCAGTGCTTGTTTTCAAAGCTCAAAGCTCTCAGTAGCTGGCACTTACTCCACTCCTGCGGGATGTCATGGCCACCACGGGAGACCACTGGTTAGTTCTGGGGTTGTATCTTTCAGCACTGCTAAGCTCTGTAGTATCGTCTCTCCCTCCCACAGCATAGATCATGTCCTGGTACACTGCACAACCTAGGTGTTTCCTTCGGGTGCCCATAGGGGCTATGGTGTGCCATCTGTTTTCCTGAGGGTTGTAGCGCTCCACTGCAGTGAAAAGAAAGACCAGTAAGTAACCACTTACCTGCTGTCCTCTTCATAGCCACTAAAACTGCGATGACATTTATTTTCAGTAAATAATCTGATCAGGAAGCAGTTTCTTGCAGTCATCTTCTGAGGAAAGGGCATGTGTTAAGTTCTAGTTTTGGCTACACAACTAATTATATGCACTCACTTTATCTTCCAATGAGATGGAACTGGATTATAAGAACAGTTTAGTACTAAAAGTTTATTGTTATAATTCGACAGCTTCTGTACTCTCAGACTCCTCACATTGTTTATTTAATTACTTATTTGTTCATGTTTTGCTTTTATTAGATGGGGTCAGTGGTGCTAGCCTAGAAATCACTGTAGCCCAGCCTCAAACTCATGATCCTCCTCTCCTGTCCTGTCTCCCAAGTGCTGGGTGGGATTATAGGCATGCTCTCCCATGCCTAGTTTGCCTTTTGAGCCACTAAAGATACACGACAATGAATTTCATAGGTGCCACTGACAATATCCTTAAATAAAATACCTATTATGTTTAGGCCACCGATTCTCAACCCGTGGGTCACAACCTGTTTGGGGTCACATATCAGATGTTTACATTATGATTGATAACAGTAGCAAAATTAAAGTTATGATGTATCAATGTGTCAACTTTATGGTTGGGGGTCACCACAACATGAACTGTATTAAAGGGTTGTAGGAAGGTTGAGAACCACTGGTCTAGATAGAAAAGGCAAAGAAATTTGTAGTTCTAAGGTTTTATTTATTCTTATAATAAAAAAATTCTTTTTTACTGAGGGGAAGTGGTGGTTATGGGAAGAAGGGAAATCATTCTATTTAGGAAATACATTTATCATCTATCTATCTATCTATCTATCTATCTATCTATCTATCTATCTATCTATCTTTTAATTGTGGCCCACATCTTATTTATTTTATGTCTAAGTGTTTTGCCTTCATGTATGTACATGCACCATGTGCACGTCTAGTGTACTCAATAGACCCCTTGGGACTGCAGTTACAGAGGGTTGTGATCCACTATGTAAGCAGTGGGAACCAAAGCCACTGTGTCCTCTGAAAGAACAAGTGCTCTTAACCATTGAACCATCTCTGCAGCCCCAGTCTTTTTTTATTTTTATTTTTATTTTTATTAATTCACTATAAGTTCTAGCAGCTTATAAATATGTAGAGAAAGAAAACCTTGGGGAACATACTAGGAGTTATGAGTTACATTTTCCTAGAGAGAAAAATAAAACATTTTCTTAAAAAATATAGAATACATTTATGAGTATATGAGCAGCACAAATTAGTTTCAGGGGGTTAGTAAAAAAAGAAAAAGAGGCTGGTGGCTCACACCTTTAATCCCAGCACCTGGCAGGGGAAGGGGGGCAGAGGCAGGCAGATCTCTATGAGTTCAAGGCTAGCTTGGTCTACAAAGCCAGTCCAGGAGGATAGCCACGGCTACACAGAGAAACCCTGTCTCAAAAAAAAACTAAAAAAAAAAAAAAAAAAAAAAAAAGAGGGTATACGATCTGGGAGGGGAAAGGGAAATGGGGGTGGATCTGGGAGGAGTAGGAGGGTGACCATAATTAAATATATATTGCATGAAATTCTCCAAGAATTAATAAAGATGTTATATTGAAAATTACAGAATAATCTGAACTTTTTATACTTTGGTACAGAGGGATTTTCCCTGGGAAAATGTGCTTTTGCGACTCAGACTGCCTTAGGGAGGGACTAACCTGTATTGAGTGGGGATGTTCCATCAGAGCCACCTACAGCATATAAGAACCCTCCCAACACAGCCACAGCAACTCCTAGTCTTCTAGTACTCATAGAAGCCACCCGAGTCCACTTGTTCTCCTTTGGATCATACCTGCAGGGAGGGAAAACAATTCCTAGTAGTCCAAGTAGTTGCCTCAGGACTGAAATCACAAGAGATACAATGTTCACAGATTTGACAGAGCTTTAAAAAATGTACTCTTGTACACACACACACACACACACACACACACACACACACACACACACCCCTACTATTAAGCTTTTTCAAAAGCCAGAAATGCTATAATTTATGACAATAAGACAGACATGGGGGACATTTTGTTATGTGAAATAAATCAGACACATGAAGAAAATACCACATGATCTTGAAAATGAAATCTAAAATTAGTCTAATTGATAGAAGCAAAGAGTAGAATGGATTTCACTCTCAATGGGCTGGGTGAGCAGTTAGCAGAATCAGAGATGCTGGTCAAAGAGTGAGTTCAAGAAATCTAAAGTTCAACATGGTGAGTAGCTACTGTGTCATGCATTGGAAAATTGTTAAGTGTAGATTTTAACTGTTTTTACCAAAACCCCCACAGTATGTAAGGTAATAAATATATCAGTCAATTAGTTTGACTTAGCCATTCTAAATTGTTTAAATATTTAAATATACCATGTTTACCACAAATATATTTTTATCAATTAAAGAATTGATTTGTTTAAATATTTAAATATACCATGTTTACCACAAATATATTTTTATCAATTAAAGAATTGATGGGGGGAGCTATAAGATGGTAGAAGGAAAGAATCAATTCTACAGAGTCATTCTCTGACCTCCTCTCTCTCTCTCATAGTAAGATCTAGGCCATGTAGGGCTACATAAAAATGCAAAAAGAAGTCTATATGTCTATTAAAAAACTTGAAAATTATCTAGATTAAAAGAAAATCACCTTAGCTGAGTGGTGGTGGTGCAAACCTTTAATCTCCGCACATGGGAGGCAGAGGCAGGTGCATCTCTGAGCTTTAGGCCAGCCAGCCTGGTCTACATAAGTTCCAGGACATTCAGGGCTATACAGAGAAACCCTGTCTTAAAAAACCAAAATAATAGTAATAATAGTAATAGTACTACTACTAATGAAAGAAAAGAAAGAAATTACCTCTCAACAATATTGAGGCAAGAGACACCATCCTGTCCGCCCACAGCATAGAGAAAACCTCCAAGGACTGCCACACCAACGCTTGTCCTGCAGGTACTTGTAGGGGCCACGTCACTGCTCCATTGGTTTGTTTTGGGGTCATATCTGCAAAGAACACATTGAGAGCTTGTATTACATGGTAGAGTTCGTCTGTGCTTATGATATTTGGAACACATAGCATATTCCTATTTAAGGGCTGTTCTCAAATACAGGCTGATTAACAATCAAAGCATATGAAAACGGAACTGAGCAGTGCTGGGGATTGAACTGAGGGCCCGTATGCTGGTAACGACGCTGCCGCAGTGCTACATCACCAGTCTAATTTATATTTTTAAATTTATTTTGAATATATTTTTCCTTTTAAAAAAACAAATGCTACAGAACTTCACTTCAATTCTAGTCTTTTCCCACTTGGATTTAAATGGATTTGGCATACATCTCTTAGGCCTTTGCAATAAAATATATTATCCACATATGCATTTATTAAATGCAAGAAAGCTTTATGTACATAAATAATACCACACAATACAGTTTTTCTCCTCTGATGTATTTTTATGATCTCTTGTTAATATAATTTTAGATTTTTTCCTTTGAACTATTTTGTTACATTATAATGTACCATGTATTGTTTAATCCTATTTAAAAAATAATTTATTTTTATTTATGTGTATGCATGTTTATCTGTGTGTATATACCTGTGAGTGAAGTACATACTGAAGCCAAGAGAAAGTGCTGAGCTCCTGAAGTGGGAGTTAGAGACAGTTGTGAGCTGCCCAGCATGGGTGCAGGAAACTGAACTCAGTTTCTCTGGAGGGCTAATAGTGTTCTTAATAACTGAGCCATCTTTCCTGTCCCTTAATCATATTCTTATTGATACATTGTTAGGTTGTTTCTGATACTTTGATAATTAGAAACGGAAATTACAAGGCTGAGCACATAGCTCAATATTAGAGTGCTTATCGACCAAGAGCAAGACTCTTAAACATTGAAAAACAAAGACCCAAAATACTACTATCAGGTTGCTCCTTTTGTAGCTATATCCATTTTTACTTAAAATTTCATTACCTTTTCTTTCTTCCTCATTGTCTTTTTTTGTTTTTTTCTTTCTTTGCTAGATTTTGTTGCTCTTTGTAACTTCTTGATTTAAAAGCACAATCTACTTTATCTCTTTAAGACAGTCTCACTATGTAGCTCAGAATGGTCTCAAACGTGTGACCCTCTCCTGTTTCAGCCTCCGGAGTGCTGGGATTACAGGTGTATGCCACCACACCCACCTCTGTTACTTTCATTTTTATTTTCAAATGCATGTAACATATCATTCATGTTTGCTTCTGTATACTACCTTAGTTACATTTTAGATATTTTGGTATATATTAACTTAATTCTTAAGCTATAAATATTTAGTCATTTGTACTTTGATTTACTTAGCCTATTGATTTATGTCTAAGTGTCATTCTCCCTATCATCTTTCCCTCCACCATATATAGAGCCAATTCTTCTGGTTTTGTATGTTTTGTTTTTGTTTTTTTGCTATGCCACATCTAGAAACAATATCCAGAACTGGATATACCAGTTTTTACAGATATGCTATGGAACTATGATAAATCACTGTAGATCAACATAGCTTAATTAAAGAGAACATGTAGCAACAAGAAACTTAAAAAAAAATCACTCACTGTAGATTTCTAATGTGCCAAGTACCTCAGCAAATATATAGTATGATCTATACAAGCATGCTTAAAATACTTATGAAAGAGCAGATAAATTAGTAACTCATCTGTAGTCAGAGAAGGTTTTTTTCAGGAAGTAACACTTTAACTCTTTTAAGTCTTAAAGGAGCAAAAATTCCAGGGGAGGAAGAACAGTTTGCATACATGCAGGGACAGGAGAAGGAAAGAAGACAGTATGTCCAAGGAGCTTTAGGCAATCTGCAGTAGCATGCTGACAGAATGATTGTGTCCAATGGGGAACAGACCAGAAAAATTGATAGAGATCAGATCATAAAGGTCTTGTATATCATGCTAAGAAGTCGACTGTTAATTGGTGTCACAGATGTAATACTAAATTAGTAAGTCACATCTGTTTCTTAATTAATGCCTCAAACAAAATCATAGGGACAATAGGGATTTTTTTTTTCACATTAACCTTACCTTTCAACACTATTGAGGTATGAGGATCCATCATGGCCGCCCACTGCATATAACAGGTCATCAAGAACACTGACTCCAACCCCACATCGTCTTTTACTCATTGAAGCTACCATTCGCCACTCATTGGTCTGTGGATCATACCGTTCAACACTGGAAATGGCATCTCCACTACACCAACCACCAACTAGGAAGCAACAGAATGATTAAGAGAATACCTGTCCTAAGGTAGACTGCTAACCTCATTGTGACCTTATGCTCTGACTAACCAAGTGCATGCAAAAGTAGGTCAAGGACAAGTTATAGCCACCAACCATCACTGAACTGTTACCATGATCTTGGATTCCAGTCTCCAGAACTATGAGAAAATGCATTTCTTTTGTCTGAAATACCTAGTCCATATTATTCTGTTTTGGCAGCCTGGGTAGACTAATACAGTAAGATTTATAACTGCCAACCTAAGATTCATTATCCTTTTCTAAATGACCACAGGAAGAGTATGTGTGGGGGGAGATGGGAGGGGCAGACTGATGGACTGTGATAATAAGAGTGATTCTGAAGCTTAAAAAAATACAAGGTTATTTTAAGCTCAAAACGCTTTGAAACTATTAGTTTCTACATGGTGTTAAATGATCCCTCAGTTACATTAAAAGCAGAATAATGTTAATATTCTAGACAGACTTAAATGTTAACTTTCTTTATTTCAAATCTCAATGTGACATAATTTTACTTTATTATTGTTTCATTTAAATCAGAAGAGTCACTTAGTACTAAATTACAGCAAGTCAATACTTTGCTTAACTGTGGATTCTGTAATTGGGCATATATAAGGAATTTCAGTGTCAGAGAAAACATCTTAAACTCTAAAATGGATCTAGGCTGGAAAGGTGAGGGTTTATGATCTTTGAGATCAAACAGCCTAATCATTAAATCTCTGGCACAACTGTATAGTGGGAAGCCATTAAAATCAGCTTTATATTGGACTGTACAGGTTTCACATCAAATAAATGCTACCTCATAAATGAAATTCTACAATATCAAAAGGAAGACTCTTCAGGAATAAAATTTAAATCTTGCCTGCTGACTTAGTGAAGTCAGAGACAGGGTTTGTTAGTTCCAGTGCCTCATGGTGATTTTGTGAGCACTATGATTTCTACAACACCTGATAACATAGTTGCATATTAGAGACTTAACTGTGCATCATGTATCGAAGCCAAAGTTTCACTGTGATGGCCTGGAGACTGCCTTTAAGGAGGTAATTAAAATTAAATGATGTCATAAAGCGGGGCCATTATAGTAGAACCAATAAGTGTGTCCTTAGGAGAGAAAAAGATGTCAGAGAATTCTCTCATCCCATCTCTGTACACAGAGAGAAGGCCATGTTAGGCTGAAGCCAGGGAAAGGCACTCTGATTAGGAGGAGAGGTCTCAGCAGCAGCCAACTCTGCTGGTACCTTGATTTTGGATTTCAGCCCACAGAACTGTAAAAAGACAGAGTTCTATTAAGCCACTTGCTACAGTGGACCAAGTTATGCTAATAAAATGAAACCCCAAACCTGGAAACTCTTAATTTCTGTTAAGTAACATGTATCTAAAGAAAAACATTCAGAAAGAGTCCATACACCTTTGTATATATGTGATGTTTACTTTACGATTATGCCAGAAGATTCGCCCAAAACATGTTATGATTAAGAAGGCTATGTAAAATTTTGAGGCCTATTAAAACCTAATGAAAAAGAAGAGTAAAATCAAGAAACGAATATATCAGTAAGAATAAACATCCTTAATCTGAAAATCCAAACTTTGAAATGCTTCAAATTGCAAAACTTTTGGAGTACTAACATGATTTTGAAGACTGCTGACTTGAGATTTTCAGATTAGGGAAGCCAATCCTTTAATCACCTAGAATACCTATCTTTGGGTGTGTCAATGAAGGCGTTCCCAGAGAGTTCAGCTATGGAGGGGTACCACCAACTAAGCAGGTGGGAACAGCCTGAATGCAGGTGCTATCACTCCATAAATGAGGGTCTGGGATTGAAAAAAAGAAAAAGTGGATAAAGTGAGTTGAACGTCAATATTTACTCTCTTTGCTTCCTGATTGCAGAGCCAGTGTGACCAGCTGCTTCATGGCCCTGCTGCCACAGCTGAGAGCCACTTTTGCCACCATGCCTTCCCTAACATGATGGACTATATACCCTTAAATTGTAAGCTGAAGTATAGCTTTCTTCCCTTAATTTCTTCTTGTCAGATATTTTTATTACAGCAACATGTAAAATAACTAGTATACATGGATACAATTGAAGTGCCCTCAAAAGTAAAGGTTTCAAACATTTAGGGGAAAACGTAGCAGTAAAATAATATGTAAGGTTGTCATGAGCTCAACCAACATCAAATAAGCCAGGAAAGGGTCTTTACTGTAAGGAAATGTTTTTGACAACACCATGTAATTATGACGTGACCTGCACTTTACTACTTAGATTAACGCATGCAACAAACACATCGTATGATATTTTTAGATGGATTTTCAGAGTACTTTTTGAAGAATAGCACTGTTAACGTACCATGTGACCCTTCCGACAGCAGTTATCACAACTATCAAAGTAATTACTCAAATATATGAGAAAATATTTGGTTTAATCACAGTATACTAAAATTCAAGTCTGTACTGGGCATGTGGTATATTATACTTACAATTTTAGCTCTAGGAGGCTGAAGTGAGAATATTATGAGTTTGAGGCCAGCCTAAACTACACTGAAAGTTCCAGGACAGCTTAGGCTACACAGTGTGGTTTTATTTAAAAAACAAACAAAACCCAAAAACCTAAATAAAACAAATAAAAAGACCCAAACCTGCAAAGAGTACTTCTCCACATCGAATAGGTTTCCGTGGTCTTGTCCTTGGTCCTTGCATTAGTGGTCGTTCTTGAGGCAACAGGAGGTAGTTTTTAGCCTCATCCACCAAGTCTCTATAGAAAAGAAATTCTGCAGTTATTCCAAATGGCTAAATAACAGTGCAAGTTAAGTCTCTATATGGTATAAGAAAATAAATGTTGGCAAAAGGAAACAAGCACAAATCAAACCAAATCCTTGATGCCAGTCAATACAAAAGCTGGCACATACCTTAAAGCTATGATGCAAGCCACACTATGAATTCTGAGTTGATTGGCATTTCTACCATAACTTCATACCCAATGGCAAAGTTTAACCTAATGCTCAACAATCTTAGAGCCAACAATTTCCTGCAACCCCTCCCCCCTAAATATCTAACTCGATTACCATTTGCAGTCACTGTTTCCTAATGAATTTTATTAGGTCCTACAAGATATTGGGAAAGGACCACATAAGCAAGGGCAGTAGGTATCTTCTAATTTAAGCACAGTAATAAAGTTGGGCCAAGTAATACGTTAGGCCACTAATACTAAGGTACTACCTAGTATCATATGAATGGTTTAATATAACTAGTCCACTGACATGGAACAAAAATTTCCCAATGTTCCTTTAAGAGAATAGCATAGAGATTATACATAGTACAGTATTCTCTATGTGCGTCTTTTAGGTGATTTAGTGTCTGATTAATGCAAATTCTATTAGTCTGTTACACTTCACCTCTAAATGCGCCCTCAACTACTCTGTGTTTTAATTTCCCACTATTTATACTGAATGATTTATTCATACATGATCAGTGCTAGGCATAACCCAAAAAAATATTTTTCAAACAAAACAAAACAAAAATTAAAAAAGAAGTCAAACTAAAGATCAATAGTTTTTCCTAGTCAGTTTCTACTCCATTCAAGGGTTCCTAGTCAGACTACACCATAGATAAATTATTATCCAACACAAATTAACAGCAAAAATACAGCCATCTTTTAGCTTCTGTTTTAAGATCTTAATACATGCACTCATGTAATTAACAGCTCTGCAGAGTGGGCTATCCTATTCCTCACTGAGACATTATGTGATCAATAAGAATGAACTCACGGACAGACTCACAGCATTATTTATTTCAAAGAAAAGCAATAGTAGAGAATTGACTCTTCAAAGTCAGACTTGCATCAAAAATTTTCAGAAATCTACTTCTTTATTGCTACTTCTACTCCCACACATAAAAAAACAAAAACAAAAACAAAAAAAACCACTACAAAAACCCCTGATGGTATGGAATACTGGAAATTCAGTACTCTCTTTCTCCTTTTGACCCTAGTCCAGAAGAAAAACTTCTTAAATACTGCCCTGGTTTTGGCATGAGAAATTTTAGAAGCAATACCAGTAAGGAGAGTAACAGAAATTAGGAATGCGTATTTTTCTCACCCACTCATACCTGCATTCTTCGTCACTTTTAATGAGGGGGTCGGAGCCTACGGTGCCCACCAGGAACTTGGGACTAAGCAAAGGCAGGCGAACATGCTGCAGCACCTATGAGACAATAAACACAGTCTGTTAGAAGAGTAATATCTCATGCTTACCAACTGTGTAGCCCAGTGTTCCGGGAATCAAACTGGACATAATAAGTAAAGAAGGGTAGAAGGCATAAAGAGTAAACCTTAAATTTATTCTACACAGCTGTAATGTAGACTAGTTACAAACTAATGCATGCTAGCATCACTTTAAAATGCTATTTTTAGCTTTCAAACAATGTTATGAGCTTGTCTATAACTGGACTCAAGCTCATCAACCATTGTATCATGTTAGATTACTAAAGAATACTGTTTCCAGGGCTGGAGAGATATCTCAGAGGTTAAAAGAACTTGGTGGTCTTCCAGAGGACCTGGTCATAACTTCCAGCATCCATATGACAGTCCCAAAATGCCTCTAACTCCAATTCCTGGGTCCCCCAAAGCCCTGTTCTGATCTTTGTGGGCACCAGCCACACAAGTGATATACATGCATACACACAGGCAAAACACTCATACATATAAAAGAATAAAATAAATCTTACAAAATACACTTTTCACCAGACAGTGGTGGTGCACTCCTTTAATTCCAGCACTCAGAAGGCAGAGGCACGTGGATCTAGTTTATAAAAAAACTTTTATCACAAGAGTATATACTCTGACGGAAACACAGTATATATAGGGTTTGAAGGTTTTTAGGCATCCTTTTAACATCTTGGAATGCATCTCCTCTGATAAGAAGAAGACTATTTATACTCACACGAATGAAATTTAAACATGTCACTCAGTGACCACTCGGCCCCATCCATTCATATATGTTTGGAGTGTGACAGAACTTCTAAGCTATGGAAGCTGATGCATTCTTGCTTTCTTTTGTTACTTTATATAATTTCTGAGTCATGTAACAGAATTCATTCAAACATACAATGAATCAAAAACAGACAGGAAGCAAAGGAGCAATAAGTTCCCAACAATAAGCAGTCTCATGCTTCTAAAGGCTTGTAAGGAGTCTTGACTGTTCCGACTCTGTAAGGCAAGTAAGTACATTACTTTTCTACTAGTACAAATCAATTTCGTAGAGAAACATTTTTGACTCTTACCTGGGGTAACTGAGGACGTCTTTCCTGAATACTGTATTTGACCCAGGCCATCACTGCATTGAACACTTGTTCTTCACTCCGAACATTGAGCTCATCACTAGATATTATATCAATGAGCTGGTTGGCTGGAAGTAACATGAATTCTTCACTCTCCATTACCTGCTCAGATGTAGGTAAGAAAAAGAAGAAAATCCTGTAAGCACAATTTTTGCTTTTTTTTTTTTTTTTTGGTCATAGGGCAAAATTACATTCCCCAATGGAGTTGATGTTTTAAACAAGAAAAGAACAGTTTCAATAGAGAGCCAAGGAAAATAGAAAACATACCACCCCCCCCCAAAAAACAAAAAAACCCAAAAACCTACCAAAGCAAATTGTTATTTAGTGTAAATGAGTTTTTCCCTTAAAAAAAAAAAATCAATGAATAAAACATATTCAAAATAAGCTGAATAACAATACTAAACTAAAGCTTCAGAATCATAAGACCTCTAAAGTGCCAGGAAAAGCTTCTAGAAGAAGGTTAGCTGCTAAAAGGGCAGAAACATCTTGGACTCAGCTTCCAAAAAGAATGAAGATAATACATCAATTCTGCAAGCATGAATAAACTGAAGGAAGAATTAGAGCAAGGGAAACTTCTGAGGACCAAACCACTATGACAGTATTCTAGTAAGAAGTAACAAACACAACCACGCTTGCTTTTACCCAGGTCTAGACAACTGTCAGGATGGAGATGACATGGCAATTAGGATATGGCCTTATACAGGCCAGCCATGAAATTTAAGATCCTCTAAGTCTACTTATTACAATGTAACGGCAGGGTGAAACACAGGAAAGGGAAGCAGCATTGCTACCCTCTACGTGGTTTCTCTATTACACTGCATGTGATGTCTGGTAGCACAGGCAGGATATTCTAAAAGTTCAGACTCTGTGGTGTTGCCTTTAATGAGCACAATGGATTGCTTTTGGGACAGGGCCATTTTCTTGCTTATCAAAAAGTTAGAATATTTAGCAGGACATGATAGGGCTTAATCATCTTTTAAATATTTGATTAAGAATGATTTTTTCAAAAACAGAGAAAATAAAAATCACAAAATTAAGCAGTCAGGGGCCGGAGTTATCTATTACCTTTTTATAGGGCAAAGATTTAAGTGATCTGACTTTCTAGGATCCAGTATAATCAATAGGTAGCCTTTATACTTCAGCCAAGTAACTAGTAATGAACATGGTTGAATTTCACTTCCTGTCGGGTTGTCAGATTTAGGGGATAAACCCCTGAACCAGGACTTATCTACACAACAAATAATGAGCTGTGAAATTTATATATAAGTGGAGCACTATATTTTACTTGGTAACTCTAATTTGGGTACTGCGGGTTCTACAATGTCCAGAAGCAACACTTAGGTCTAGTTCTTGTAAGAGTTCTGGCCTTCATGGCCCATGAACTTCAGTGGTGGTTATAGTTGACTGTCTGTGTGTATTTCCCATTTTCTTCATTTAAGTACAAGTCTGGTATCGAGTATCTTTTAAAATTCCATCAGAAGATACTTTTTTTTTTTTTTTTTAATATATGGATTAAAAGCCAAATGTTAGCAGGCTGGGGAATGCAGACCAGTGGTAAAGGTCTTGCTTAGCATGAGCAAGGCCCTGGGTTCTATCCTACTACTACTAACCACCACAAGGTCTACACTGACATCCTCTATTGCCATAGTCAGAACAGCTGTAATGAAGAAAGCAAGCAATCTTAAATGCAGGAAAAATGAGGGTAGGAAAGACCTCTTCTGCATGGCTACAAAGAATGTACATGAATTTAGCTGCATGGAAACCGGTATGCAAGTTCTCAGAAGTAAAGAGAGAGTGATGTGTGCTGCATGAACATAGTCAAAGGAATCAAATTAGCATTCAGTTGATACCGACACTCATCTTCCTGCAGCACTCCTTATGAGTCAAGTTAGTGAATCAGTCTAGGTGTCCATCAATGGACAAATGAAGAAAATGTAGTATATACAATGGACTATTTTTCTATTATGAAGTACAGAATTAGCTTCTCATAGTGGCTTGTGCCAGTAATCTCAGCACTTGGGAAGCTGAAGCAGAAGGATTACTGTCAGTTCACCACTACCATGGGCTCCTAACACTACCAATCTAATTCTTTTCTAGCACTAAAATGCTTGTATTTACTTAAGGCCAGTGACCTTAACTTAATTTTTAGAAAATTCCGGTCATATGATATACTTATAGGTAGGACATATATGTAATATATGCAAGCTTTCTTTTGAAAAATATTCATTTTATTATTTATATGTATATGAGCATTCAGTCTGCATATATGTACCATGTGCATGCCCGGTGCCCACAGAGGCCACAGGGTGTCAGATCCCTGGGCCTGGAGTTATAGACAGTTGTGAGCTGCCATGTAGGTGCTGGAAATTGTCCCCAGGTCCTTTACTAGAGCAACCAGTGCTCTTAAGTGCTGAGCCAATGCTCCAGCTCTATGAAACTCTTCTTAAAAGAAACTCTTTGCACTCCTGACCCTATGCTTCTGGTTTTCTTTTCTCCTTTCTATTATCCAGTGTCCGTTTCCCAGCTGCTCCTTTGCTAACCACCCTTCAGTACTGGGAAAGCTGCAAGGCTCTCCTTATTTACCTCAGAGGTGCTCACTGGCATTGATTTTTTGCCTATGTTTATGGAGCTGTTTTAAATATTAAAAAATTTCACATATTTAGGAAGCGAAGCTGGATCTACCAATTTCTTCCTTTATGGCTTCTAGGTTATATCTCACTTATAAGAGACCAGGCTCATACTTATAATGTTGAATTCAACTTTTTTTTTTCTTATATGAAGAGGTTTATTAGGTGGATACAAAGGGAGGGGGAGAGAAGGGAGAGCAGAACATAATGGAGAGAAAGAAAGAGGGGGCGCCCCTATAGAGAAAGGGGAGAGGGCCAAGAGGCCAAGAGAAGGGGAGCAAGAGAGAAGGGACCAAGAGGGACCAAGAGCATTGAATTCAACTTTAATCTCAGCCTAACCTTTCAAAGAATAGAGATCCATAGAAAGAGTTGCTTGTTCAATACTGAACACAAAATTCAATATAGCTCCTCCTCGAATTCTTCTATTTTCCAGTATGTGTAGTATAAATTCCTGATAATGCTGAGTTTAAAAAGTAGAAATAAAAAGTAATTTTGAAGCCAGGTGGTGGTACACACGTTTAATCCCAGCACTTGGGAGGCAGAGGCAGGTGGATCTCTATGAGTTCAAGGCTAGAAGAAAAGAACAAAAAGCGCAATTTTGATAGATACTGTTAAATTTTCTTTCGAAAGGGTTGTGCCAGTGCATATTTATACCAGCAATTTACTTGTCTCCAAAGCCTAGCCAAGAGGGTATCTTATATTTAAGGATATTTGTAACCTGAAATATGGTACTTTGGCCAGATATGTACATGTGTCTATAATTACAGCATTTAAGAAACTGATGATGGAGGATGTTGAGTTCAAGCCAGCCTGGGCTAAGAAGTAAGATACTGTCTCAAAAATCAAAACTGGAGAAAAAAAGGACTTTGGTGTAGTTTTGTCTTTCAGTTATCTTGAACAAACAAGTAGAGTTTCAGATATTTAAGGACAATTTGAATTTCTCTGTGTGTGTTGTGTCTACTTTTCTGCTCACTGGTATGAGCTATTGGTGCTCTTAATACATTGAGTAGACTAGCCTTTTTGATAGTGGTACAAATTACAAACAATTTCCTCAATTTGTATTTGGCTATTGTTTTAGTATCACAGAAAAATTCTATGTGATAAAATTGATAGATTTTAACTTTTGGCCTTTCTAGATTAGTCACTTAGAAATGCTTCTTCATTTCAAGATCATAAGGGATTGTTTATTGTTATTATCACATGTCAGGTTGAATAAATGAAAATTAGTGAATAATGAAAAATCTAAACACCTAAACTTGCCTTAAAAATTTATTAATATAACAAGTAGTCTGGCGTATAACTTATCATGCTGGATTGTAGGAAACCACTTCTAAGATGCACAGGTCCTGTTATGCTTAAATAAACCATGTTTGGCTTACTTATCAGCCCTTCTTGAAGATGATTAGGGAGAAACAACTTTTGCTGGTAAATATAAAGTTTGCCTTTAAAAGTCACTAAGAGCCTTAGAACTTATAGTATGAGCTAGAACCAGGATACAAGACAGGTGTTAGTTAGGAGAACATAAACCCATATGCATCTCTTGAATTAAAAAACTACTATTATTATTATATGTGTGCATGCGTGCATGCTATGACATGAGTGTGGAAGTTAGAGGACAATATTCTCTTCTTCCACCATAGGTTCTGAGGATGGAACTCAGGTTTACCAACTGAACTCACTGACGTACTATTGCTCTTTTAATAAAGGTTATAAATACATTTAAATCATTTGGTATAACTTGTGTGTGTATGGGTGTGTTGTGTATGTGTGCATGCACATACACGTATGTGCTGCACTTTTCCCATGCATGTTTGTGTAGAGAATAAAGGTCAATGTTGGGTTTCTTCTTCTATCATTCTTTACCTTATTGACTTGTCTGTTTGTTTACTTAGAGACAGACAGGGTTTTTCATTGAACCTAGAACTGTTGCAGGGAGCCTGGTCAGCAAGCCCCAGGATCTTTCTGTCTTTGCTGGGGTTATAGATGTCAGCTACGTGCCAGGCTCCTATACTGGTTGTCAGGAGCTGAACTCAGGTCTCTGTGCTTGCATGACAAGCACTTTACCCAGTGAGCTATCTCCCTAGCCCACAACTCACCTCTTGAAAGTTATGTTGCGTGAACTTGTCTGCAATCCTTAGCAACTCACGGCAAGAATGTGTGTCAGCAAAAGCCCGAATGCCCAGGCAATTAGAAGGATCTAATTGTCTCTTTAAGAATTCACAGCAGGCTTCCTGTATTTCTGCCAGCTGGAGAAGGCAAGCAGCAGGCAAGAGGGTCTGCACATTGCCCTCTTCCACAGTTATCTGAGAGGTATATGCAAAGTCTATGAGGAGCTCCATAGCCCTCTCATCTATGTCTCGGATCACTACTTCTGTCTGTCGGCTTTCTGCCAGCTCTCCTGTAAACATTGCTCGGAAGTAGGGGCTGCAGGCTGACAGAATGACGCGGTGGGCATATATCTTCTTAGCACCCACAACTAGCACCACATCACATAGCTCTCGGTGCTTTCGCAGAAGGTTGATCACTTCCAAGGTTTGCCGAGGGTGCTTGTCTGAGATATAGGGCATGCGAGCAGGCTGGGGAACCCCTTCTGGCAGTTTGTTGGGGTCTCCAAGGGTGCAGCGGCTTGTTACATCCATTCCAGTCTCTCCTGGTCGAATGTTGGTACACCTACAGGAATGAGGGGATGGAGAAAGATGGAAATATTATTACTTCTCTTCTTGCTCTAAGGTGCTTCGTAAGAAGTAAGAACACTTGAAGTTAGCTGGGAGGCTGTGGGAGAGCTGGTGCTTTGACTTATGTGGATGAAAATGTCTTTATAGAATGTTAGGAATTCTGGGTCCCTGTTCAAGTTAGAGGACAACCTTATGTGGATGAGATGCTGCCCCGGTTTTGAGTTGTACCTAGCCAGCCCACTTGTGAGCTGAGTCCTGCTTGACTTGGAATTCATTTACCCTCTTGCCTCTTGTGGCATCAGGACACAATTTCTTCAATGGGCGCTTTCACTGACAGTTCTCTCTCTTATGGACCCATGATTTTAAGTGTCAGAGTTTATTTCCCAATATCATGTTCTGTCTGAAGAAAGCTTAGATTTAATTTTACAGCAAAAGTGGTAGTGAACATAGAAGTTCATACGGGAAACAATCCTAGGACCACTGACAATGAAAAAACTCAATATCAGCTGGGAAGTGGTGGTGCCCGCCTTTAATGCTAGCACTCAGGAGGTAGAGGCAGGTGGATCTGTGAGTTCGAGGCCAGCCTGATTTACAGAGCAAGATCCAAGACAGCCAAGGCTATACAGAGAAACCCTGTCTCAAAACAAAACAAAACAAAAATTAAAAAAAAAAAACAAACCCAAAACTCTCAATATCATTTCAAGTGCTAAATTTTGGGACCCAACCAGGATGTTAGCTGAGAACACTTGCTTCTTTGTTGGATTATCTAAGTTTTCTGCTTTGGTCCGAAGTGGAGGAATTAAGCTGTCAATCTAGATGACTAATGCTGCCTTAACAACCCTGATACCAACTATATGAGGATGACACTACCTCACTGAAGTTGAATGGCTGTTTTTGGATACTGTTGTTACATTTTTCATGCGCTTCCCCCCATTTTTTCTTCAAGACGGGGTTTCTCTGTGTACCCCAGCTATCCTGGAACTCACTCTGTAGAGCGGGCCGACCTCAAACTCACAATGATCCATCTGCCTTTGCCTCCCAAGTGCTGGTATAAAAGCCTGTGCCGCTGCCGCTGCTGCTGCACCAACAGATCATTTTGTTTCTGTTTTAAGATGGGTAATATTAACGCTGGGTATGTTTAAAAAGGAGCTTTCTCAAACTTACAAAATTGTAACAGAGGCAATTTCAAAAAATGACGTTTTAAATATAAAGTAAATAAAAAATTTAAATTCAGGAAAACCATTTAAAATTATTCTCTCTACAAAAAAATAAATAAATAAGCCAAACATCCCTCCCAATAAGACAAACCAGACCTATAAAATTGTTTAAAAACTTTAATTACATTTTTTTAATTTTAAGTTTTTGTATTTATTTATTTGTTCATGCATGTGTATGCATGCACATATGTGATGTACATATATGCCACGGCACATGTATGGAAGTCAGACAACAACTTGTGGGAGGTACTTCTCCCACGTGAGTTCTGGAAATTAAACTCAGTTCATCAGGCTTAGCAAGTGCCTTTATGCACTGAGCCTTTCTGCTAGGCCCACAATTTAATTTTTTTTTAAAATGTCTTTCCTTCCTTCCTTCCTTCCTTTTTTCTTTTCTTTTTCCCTTCTCTTTTCTTAACACAGAATCTCTCTACATAGTCCTGGCTGGATCTCATTATGTAGACCAGGCTGGCCTCTAACTGCCACAGCTCTACATGCTTCTGCTGGGATTAAAGACATGTATTACCTTGCCTGGCCCCAAATTTTAATAATCCCTCCTCCTCCTTCTCTTTTTCTTTTGAGACAGGGTTTCTCTGTGTAGCCATGGCTGTCCTGTCCTAGTCTCACTTTGTAGATTAGGCTGGACCTGCCTGCCTCTGTCTTCCAAGTGCTGGGATTAAAGGCATGCACTACTACACCCAGCTCCAAATTTTAATTCTTAAACCTGGTTTGATTCAAATCTTGATATCTGTTACTTTCCTAGAGTAGCTGGTGTTTATTTCTCCTTTTCATTTGGGTGCTATTTTAATATTTCTAGTTATAGTTCAGCACAAATTCTGTAATACATAGTTTATGCTACATGAAAAGACAGGAAGAAAAGAAGATAGCCACCAACCTCCAAAATTAAACTTAAATTTAATACTCAACTTCTTTGTTTCTAACTTTCAAGGGATGAGATATTACACCAAATGACATGTAATTCATTTTTAGATGTCTTATCACTCAGGCGTAGCGAGGAATGCCTGTAATCCTAGTACTTAAGAGGCTGAGTTAAGTGGATCAAGATAGTCTTGGCTACATAGCAAACGCTTGTCTCAAAGACAGTTTCATTTAATCTAATAAAGTATGTGCCCAAAATATAGTCAATTATAATGGTTTTAAACAACGTTTAAAAATCAGCATACACCCACCCATATACACACCCAAAAATCAATTACAAAAATCAAAAGCACAAGTTATATAAAGAATAGCATGCCATTTTGATGCTGGGCAACTGCTGAGAGCCAAACATAATTCAAAAGATTCAGCAATCTCTCAATGAAAGGAAAGCTTAAAACCGAACTTTGACTAATGAAAAAATGTTAATTTTAGTAAGTGCTAGGTTTTCATTAGAAAGAAAAACTGAATAACTTTAGTATAGTGCATTTCTAAAGTTATTAAATCAACATGTCTTATGAACAGTTGTTAAATAAACTATTGTAGTTTGTTCATTAAAAGTGAAAGAAGCAAATGAAGTTTTTGAAACACATTTACAGAAGAAATAAACAGTGCAAAGTGTTAAAATTCCTTTCCTTGTGTAGATCTGGATTGAAATACCGTTAGTAATACATTTTATTGTATCGTAAGAGCTCTTTTCTCCTCATCAAGTCTAGTGCACTCTATTTTGTTGTATTTTGGTTTATTGAAACTGGGTTTTTATATCTAAGACTGGTCTGGAACTCTATAGCTCAGGCTGGCCTGGAACTCATGGTAATCCTCCTGTTCCAACCTCTCTGTTCCAATAGGGATTACAGACATGAGGCACCATACCTGGCTTCTAGTTTCTTTAACTCTAAAACGGGTTTCCACTGCACAGATAAGTAAGATGATGAACACAAAAGCTTCCCATTTAGCAGTTTTAAATTAGAAATATGACTGTAATATAACCATTTAAATTTCCCTTAAGTAAGTTGGTTATACTTTTCATATTAAAAATTAAATTTCTAGCCAGGTGTGGTGGTTTGAATAAAATGGCTCCCATAGGCTCTTGTTGGAGGAAGTGTGTTACTGGGGGTGGGCTTTGAGGTCTCATATGATCAAGACAGGCCCAGTGTGGCAACGTTTCTTCCTGCTGCCTGGGGATCCAGATGTAGAACTCTCAGCCACCTTTCCAGCACCGTGTTTGCCTGCATGCCACCATGCTTCCTGCTATGATGAAAATAGACTCAACCTCTAAAATGTAAGCCAGCCCCAATTAAATGTTTTTCTTTATTTGAGCTGCTGCGGTCATGGTGTCCCTTTACAGCAACAGAAACCTTAACTAAGACACTGGGCGTGGTGGTGTATGTCTTTAATCCTAGCACTCAGGAGGAGAGGTAGGCAGGTCTTGGGGAGTTCTTGAGCAGCTGAGGTAGGAATGCTATGAGTAGATAACAGTGAGACCTTGCCTCAAAATACAAAGTTTGGGAAGTTGGCTTAGCAGGTTAATGAGCTTGCTGCCAAGCCTGATGACCTCAGTTCAATAGCTAGCACCCACATGGTGGAAGAGGAGAACCTACAAATTGTCTTCCACTTGTATACAAGCACATGCATACATATACAAATAGAAAAATTAAAAGTAGCTTGCTTAATATTTAAACTAATTCTGAATTAGGAATTCTACAATCCTTGACCACTTTACCAGTGTTAGGTATGTGTTCTATCTACTGGGTCTTGTATCTAATACAGAAGTAGTTGGTTACTCCCAGAACATTTGTGTTTCTATTGTACTAGTGTATCTTGAAGGCAGGTCATTGTTGTAGGTCACAGGGTTTATAGCTGGTAATACTGATGATTACTTTTCTTCTCTGGTAGCACCATGTACACTAGTCAATAGGGTGAAGTTTCTAGTTGGGCACTAGCTCAATTTTTTCCATATCCAATGACAAGCAAGTTCCATCTCCAGCAGTAAGGCCTGACCAGGTTATAGAGAGCACCAAAAGCCTTATAATAGCCAACAATGTTTGGACAGTGTTGGTGGGGTCTATGGGACCCAACAACTTAACAAGATGTAATCCATTCCTGGCACTGGAGGTTTTACTTGGTGGCACAAGGTGTCTAGTTGGGGTATTGTCTCCTCTATTATATGGTGATTCCATTTAAATTTCTTTCATATATGTATATATTTTAGGAAACTTCTATAGTAGTAGACTTCCATATGGCTTTTCTTTTTTTTGCGTAATAGTATGAATTCTTTTTAAAAAAGATTTATTTATTATTTATACAGTTGTCTGCCTTCATGTATGCCTGCAGGCCTGAAAAGAGCACCAGATCTCACTATAGATGGTTGTAAGCCACCATGAAGTTGCTGGGAATTAAACTCAGGACCTTTTGAAGAACAGCCAGTGCTCTTAATCTCTGAGCCATCTCTCCAACCTCTCCATATGGCTTTCCAAAAAGCTTTTAGTGTTACTTATCCCTCCCCATATTCCTACTTTACCCTGCTCTCCCATCCTCCATTTTATGATCTTTCTTTTCTACTTTCCCTTTTGCTTCCTTATAACACTATATTGGACTAGATAGATCACTGGCCCTAGGGAAAAAACCTACTCCTATTATTCTTCTAAAGGGATGTAGCAATAAAATGACTTCTAATGATATACTGCTATAACTATAGCTCAACATTCATCAGATGGTAATTAACACAAAGACCCACAACTAGACAATATATAGTGAGGGACTTTGGAGAATTTGGCTCTAAATGCTATGTCTTTTACAACCCCCTCCCTTCAAGGTTCAGCGAGCTATGAGGAAGACAAAGCAGGAAGATTATAAGAGCCAGAGGTGGTAGATAACTCTAAGCAGTGTCCAGACACAACAGAATGGATACAATATGAACCCACAGACTGCAACAGCCACATCAGACCAGCACAGGTTCAAACTAGACAAAATCACAGCACTGAGAATGGGAAGTGAGTAGAAAGTCCCACCTCTAACCAAGAAGCTATTTGAAATTGATAGATACCCGATAGGAAAGGAAAAAAAAAAAAAAACAAACAAAAAACCAGTTTTCTCCAATGATGTGCCACTGGGGCAGGTCCCATGCCCCGAGTAGTTGACCAACACATAAAAGAGACTCCCTGTTTTTTTGTGTGCTTTTTGTTTTTGTTAAGTTTGTCTTATTGGTTTGTTTTCTTTTCTTCTTTTGCTTTTTTTTTCAGAGAGAAAGAAAAGGAACATGAAGTTGGGTAGAAAGGAAGGTAGGGAGGATTTGGAACAAGTTGGGGCAGGGAAAATATGAGTAAAATATACTATATAAAAACTTTTTTTGTTGTTGTTTTTTTGACAGGGGCTTTCTCTGGTTATTCTAGAACTTGATCAGAGATCTGTCTGCCTGTCTTCCAAGTGCTGGGATTAAAGACATTTACCACCACCGCCCAGAAAAAAAATGAATTCAGAAATTCTACAATATTATGAATATTACCTGAATATTATCTATTTTTATTTAAGAACTCTTTAGCCAAATACTAAGAATGCAGATCAATGGCATTTTGCCTACGATGTGCAAACTTCTGGGTTCAATTCCCCAGCACTGCCCCCCCCCAGTCAAACTATATAAAAAAGCTGGTCATTATGAGCAGGCCTAAAATCCTTTCAAAAGAGACATGGAAGCTAGAAGATCAGAAGTTCAAGGTCACAGAGTGTGAGGTCAGCCTGGGCACATGAAATCTTGTCTCAAAAAATACCAACCTCTAAAATTTAAACACTCAAAATTTTAAGAAAAGTATTTATTTACTGTTACTTTGTATGTATATGTATATGCCTGAGTGTATGCATATGTATCATGTATGTGTGGGTCCTCATAAAATCCGTAACAGGGCATCAGATCCTCTGCAACTGGAGTTGCAGATGGTTGTGACCAATGCGGGTGCTAAGAACTGAACCACTCTTAAAAGCTTTGAGACCAGCATTAGATTAGATTACTTTGGGCCCAGGAATTCTAAATATAACAAGCCTTATTTAAAAGCACCACATGTGTCAGATCAGTTTGAATCAGCCAGGCTTTCCTATGATCATAGAAAAACTATGTAAGTCCACAGGCATTCCTTACTTTATATATAGTCTTTTAAAAGTTTAATTTTACATCAGCTGTTTGGAGGTCTGGATTTTTCTATAACAAGAGTGTTATATATAGGATTAGACTTAGCTGTAAAATGCAGAGTGCCTCACAAGCAGCTAAAAAAAAAAATAGATAAGAAAATAGTTATATACATTCTGTTTGGTGGGTATAAGAAAGGGGGGAAAAGACCTCTTTGAAAAAGTTATTCTAAAGCTTGTTGCTATTGGTTTTGGTTTTGAAGTAAATATATTAGGGTGGGGTGACAGCTGGAGCTTAGAGACTGTATTTGTATATAAATAACCATGTTGAAGCCTGTAAGCTGGGTATTTCCTGTATATTAAGTATGTGTGGTCCAAGCTATAACTCCAGGTTTAGGGCATATGACATGCTCTTCTGCCTCTGAGGATACCACACACACACACAGTGTATATGCAAGCAAAAATACCCATACATAAAATAAAAATAAATAAATCTTTAAAAAAGACAAGCTCTAGAGGCTACATAAATTACTATTAAGATCTGAAAAAACAAAAACCCACCCCCAAATCCCGCAGTCAAAATAGAGTGGTTCACCTATTTCAACATTTGAAATAGAACGTATCATGGGCTCATTTAGAATAGTATCTTTCTTCTACAGATAAAGAAGCCACTTTGATTATTAAAGACTTTGGTGACTTTCAAAGAATCAAAACCTTGATCCTTTCCGAGCAGTTCTGCTGCTGCTTTGGGGTAAACCATAGTTTCTGCCTGAAGTCAGTTCATGTGAGTGCTATAAGAAGGGAAGCCTTTGTAGGATTATTTTGCAATTCAAAATGAATGTTATTGTTATTATTATTATTAATGCAGATTTCTGTACCACTCCAACTTTTTAAAAGCCCAGGAAACTGTACCAAATACAGATTGCTTTGTTTTAGTCATCTCGGAAACCTACATAGTAAAATACGGGAAGAGTAGAGTAACTTGGAGAAAGAGGCTACAAAATGAACTTAAGATCTGGCAAAACAAAACTGAACTTAAGATCCCTCTTTCCAGCTAAAAGCAAGTGAAATGATGGAAGAAGATTTATATTTTATTTTTTACTATTAGCGTATCTCTCTGTGTCTGTAGACAGAACAATAGTGCTTGGCGATCAGGGGACAACTTTCTGAGCTTGGTGGTCTCCGTCTACCATGGATTCTGGAGAATACACTTAGATCATCAGGCTTGAGTGTCAAATGTGTACCTGCCAAGCCATCTTGCCCCCACATTTCAATATTATTTCTTAATTTCTAAAATTTGGTTATGGTTTTATTATCTTAAAAAAGTAATTTCA
Source organism: Psammomys obesus (assembly GCF_907164565.1). Taxonomy (NCBI): domain Eukaryota; kingdom Metazoa; phylum Chordata; class Mammalia; order Rodentia; family Muridae; genus Psammomys; species Psammomys obesus. Next base: position 8,895,251 of record NW_026596057.1, on the reverse strand, counting down.
GTTAAAATATGAGAAGCAATTTATATCTTATGACCTAGAAATGGAGGTGTGAGCCTGGTAGGTAAACAGTAATTTAAATAACTGGCAAATAATTAGAATTAAAATTTTGCATTTCACAATCATTATATTGTGAGCACGCAGAAAAAGAAAACCTATGTCTATCAGCTATATAATATACAAAGCTTTTTGCTCTAAACCGAAGAAAATTAAAATGTGTATCAAGAAGCAACTGGCAAACTTAATTATTTACAGTAGAAATGCACAAATAATCAAAAAGAAGGCAAACAAGTTGGGATTGTTAGGTTTGTGCTATTATTCCAGCACTTAGTAGGCTGAGATAGCAAACTGTGAGTTTGAGGCCAACTCAGTAACACAGTAGACCTTATTTCAAAAACAAACAATCTGAACCAAGCAAATAAAAAAACTCCAAACTAAAAACATTCAACAGCAACCAAACAACCAACCAAATATAACCCCAAACAAAAAGGAAAAGGGGAAGGAAGGAATAAACCCAGATAAAAATGTGGTCCAGACAAAAATACTTCCACATGGTAGTCCATCACTCAAAGAAGTCACGACAGGAACTCAAACTGGGCAGGTACTTGGAAACAGGAGCTAATGCAGAGGCCATGGAAGGTGCTTACTGGTTTGCTCCCCTGGCTTGCTTAGCCTGCTTTCTTTTGGAACTCAGAACTACCAGCCCAGAGGTGGCCTCACCCTCAATGAACTGTGTCCTACCCATCAATCACCAATTAATAAAACACTCTACAGGCTTGCCTACAGCCCCATCTTATGGAGGCACTGTCTCACATAAGGCTCCCTTCTCTCTAGCTTATGTCAAACTGACAGAAAAGTAGCCAGTACATGTCTCATTTCTATGCCCATTATGTGTATGTGGGGATAACGGTATCTACTTCATAAAGACTGCCAGTGTTGAAATTTGTCTAACTTAGGTTCTCTGACTTCAAATGCAGAGCTTTATCCTCACAAGCTGTCTTGGACAACTGGACCAAATATTTAAAATAGAAATGAATTCTGCTATTTATCTTTGTAAATGTGTTTAAGAATTTAATTTCTTTCCCTAGTCTTCTCTTCTCCAAAGAGATTTATGGAGGAAAGCATTTTTCCCTGTAGATTTTATGTTTTTTTAGGTACCTGAGATAAGAAATTATAAGAGACCCAGAAATGGATCATGTTTATACCTTGTTCATTTATGGCCATGGCTTCTTTGCCTGGTGGAATAAATGTCCTGAAGATCTGAGAGGTTAAGGTGGCCTACTGGAGAATAATTAGGTATAGAATTAAAATACAGAAGAAATGGGTCTTAGGCAAAAGGAAGAATTTTCCTTGGAAATTAATTTGCAGATCACTTGTGGGCAGTGAGAAGAAGAGGTAATAGACCATGGGAAGAATGGGTAAGGATGTAAAATATTTGCTGTGGAGAATGATGAAGCAATGACTAAGGATTCACAGAACAATTGTTGGAGAACACTGACAACTAGATGACATTATATACCATGAACACGATAGCACTGGTTCTCTGTGGCTGGTTTTATTTGACATACTCACTATCATGGATCTGAGACTACAAATCCCTGGAGTATTCTAGAGTTGGGAAAAACAGAATCAAATCTTCCTAACTAAGATCAACTACAATACTGACAGCACTCTCAATTGAGCAATCTTCTGCAAATGGCTAGTTTTAAAAACAGAACAATAACAAGAAAACTAGAAAACAACACCTTTTCACTCTAAAGCATTTATAATCAAAAATTTGTGGGGTGGAATGTTTCCTTAGACATTTACACCTCTCCTTTCATACCTTTGCCTAGCAATGTAAGGCCCTGGGTTCAATCCCCAATACTTTGTTTTTTACAGTTTTAAAATTAACAGCCTATACTTTAAGATCAGTTTGAACTGACTTCCATTTTACAGCCATGAATACACTTGAAGACATATTTGCATGGAGAGTTGAACAAACAAATCCTCACAGCATAAATGATATCTCTCAGCACTGGTTCTGCATACCAGAAAAACACCCTCTTGATACTAGATTTCATATCTAATTCCAGATCAAAAGGCCTAGCTGCCTATTTTTAAAAGATGTCTTTGCGTTATGTTTAATTATGTGTACTTGTGTATGTGTGGGTGTATGTGCAGATGCCTGCAGAGGCCATAGCATTAAATTCCCCTGGAGCTAGAGTTGTCGGTGGTTGTGAGCTGCCTGGCATGGGGGTTGGGAACCAAGCTTGGGTCCTCTAGAAGAGCAGCATCTACCTGTAACTGCTGCGCCATCTCTCTAGCCCCTGCCTATTTTTTACACTAGAAACAGGTTATGAATGTTTTAACTCCAAGACACTCTCATCGCTGCTTACTGGATAAAAGTGTAAGTTCCACCCTAGTGATCAAGGCAGGAAGAAGAAAGGAAAGTAGCCATACAAGCAAACTGCCTTCCTTGTAAGCCAGAAAGTAGAAAACTTCTGGAGTACCTACCCCTCAACAACAAGCTGTCCTAACACTTCATTAGAAGAAAGCTGGGCAACAGAGCAATCTCCAGATAAAAACAAGACTAAGAACTGAGGCACAGTATTCAATTTTCTTGTGTCCCAGAAAGGGAAGAAGAGGTGTCATGTGCAAGAATCATACAGTATATGTATGTTACACTGGGAACAGTCAAATCAAGCAGATCTATCTGCTACAATTTTTAAGCATGCAGTTCAGACTAGCTAGACTAAACAGGAATTGCAGCTAAAGCCTTTATCTGTTTTAGACTGTTTACTTATCTTCTTTTTAAGCCCCACTTAAACTCCCATGGTACTCCTAGGGTTCTGTCCTTGGTGTTATTCCTTTCCATTCATTTATACCCACAGCTTGAAGAACCTTCTGCATATTGGTTGAGTCACGATTTATTACATTCCAGCGAAATCTCTTTCCTCTCCATTTATAAGCCATATACTTGGCTCCTTCTTAGACAACAAAACTAGAACATATGGGAATCTGCTGGAGGCTTATGAAAGCCGCTCATTTTTCTGTGTATTTTATCCCATGAGGCAGCACTCAATTTTCTAAGCTGAAGTCTTTGGAGCTGTAGTCTATTCAACATAGATCTACCCCCAGGCAATCCTTCAGTTAAACTACCAGAACTCTTTCATGTTCATTTCTTTACTATTATTTTCTCCTTTTTCCTGCCCGTCTACCATGTGCCTAACAATCAGCCCAAACAAATCTGATCTACATGTTAGTGCTGGCTCCTGAAGTAATAAAATGATAAAAGCCAAACTATTTCATGGTTACTTTTTTTGTTTGTTTTGTTTTGCTTTTCGAGACAGGGTTTCTCTGTGTGGCCTTGGCTGCCCTAGACTCGATTTGTAGACCATGATGGCCTCAAACTCACAGTGATCTGCCTATACCTGCCTCCCTGAGTGCTGGGATTACAGGCATGTGTCACTGTGCCAGGCATCGTTACACTCTTGATTTCCACAATTTTTGTTTGCTCTTCTTCCATTGTAAACTATATACTTACATTTAAAATATACGTACCATGCATGCAACTCAGACACTTAAGTCTTACTGTCTCCCTCCTAAGCTTTACCTTCTGCATCTCTCCTTCATTACAGTGTCCTTAATTATCCCTTGCTCACCTCTATCCCCACCCTTTGTACTCCTACCCCTTTGTCTGCAATGCTGGAATTGAGCCAAGGGCCTCGCACAACAAAGACAAGTGCTGTACCACTGAGCTGAGCTACATCTCCAGTTCTAACACTTTTTAAATTTTTAAAAATTTACTTGTCTCTGTGTATGTGTATGCATGCGTGAATGCATACGTGTCTGTTTATGTGGTGTCATAGCACATGTCTGGAGGTCAGATGATAACTTTTGGGAGTGGGTTCTCACATTCCACCTTGAGGAAGGGTCACCTGTTTCTGCCTTGCTATATATGTTAAGCTATCTGAGGATTCTCCCGTCTGGCTCCCATCTCACAGTAGGAATGCTGGAATCCAAGATGCCTGTCACAGCACCTAGCTTTTTATGTGGGTTTTGAGGAATAAACTCAGGCTGTCAGATCATACACACTAAGCACTTTTATCCACTGATCCACCTTGCCTGCCCCTCATCCCTTTAGAATTCTTGGAGCAGCCAGGTGGCACAATGGGTAAAAGCTCTTGTCGTGTAAGCCCAAAAACTTGAGTTTGATCCTGGGAACTCACGTAAAAGTGGAAGAAGCACATATTATGCTTACACATTTGAGCAAAAATTACCCACATGGATGTTTACTATAGAGGTTTTAGTATGGTGTATATGAACGCCAGAACTATAAAAAAAATAAGAGGTTTATATATATTGGTCACTTAAAAAAAATAAAACAGGGTCTTGCTGTATAGCATACGTTAGCCCCAAACTCGGAGTCTTCTTGCCTCTGCTCCTGACGGTTGAGATCACAGGAAGTATGTCATCATATTGGCTCACAGTTAATTTGTAAAGTGCTAAAGATACAAAATACTGTGCGTGTAATGTTGACTTTTCTTTTTTCTTTCTTTCTTTCTTCTTCTTCCTCCTCTTCCTCCTCCTCCTCCTCCTTCTCCTCCTCTTCTTCTTCTTCTTCTACAAAATTCTTCCTTTCAGAACTAATCAGAATCCAACTTCAGCTCTAGCCACTGCTGGACAGCACCAGTTAGAGTCTGATCTGTATGTCACATATGTTGGCTCCTAAAGGAATAAGTTGATAAAGGCTAAACTATTTCATGATTCCAGTCCTGATTTCCACAATTTTTGTTTGTCCTTCTGCAGCTAAAGGGGAGAAAGCTCAGGGTTTTGTTGTTATTTTTTGAGGCAGCATCTCATAAAGCAGAGGCTGGCTTTAAATTTGCTATATAGTTGAGTCATATCATCAATCATGTGCTACCCAACCTGGTTTACTCAGTGGTTGGGATTAAACAGGGCTTCAAACATAGGCAAGAATTCTACCAACTAAGCCAATATCTCAGCCCTAACATGCATATATGAGAAGACAGATATTCTACATATGCTTGTACATGAATTGCATGGTCTTAAAAATAATGCAGAAGAAACTGTTTACACCTTTGGAGAAGAACAGTGGGACCTAGAATCTGTCCCAGGAGACTTATTTTTCACTGTTTTTGTTGTTTTGAAAGAAGATCTTGTATAGTCTATGCTGGCCCTGAACTTTTTATGTAGCTTAGGATGATCTTGAATTTTTGATCCTTCTGCTTCCACTTCCCACATGCCAAGATTATAGGCATGCATTACTATGCCCAATTTTGAATATACTATTTTATCTTTTAAATGTAATGTCATATACATACAAATACATACACATAAATAAAACTTTGCTAATAAAATACCAGTTGATTTCATAAAACTATACAATTATGCATTATAATACCTTATGTATGTATATTTATCATTTATCTTTATCTGGAAAACTTTGAATTCCCCTCTTCTGTTTTTTATAATATATGATAAATTGTTATAAAATTTTATGCTGTAAAATATTAGATCTTATTTTTCCTACCTAACTGTATTTGGGTTCCTATTATTCAGCCTCCTTATATCTCCCATCCTCTTGTTTTTGTAGTCAATATTCTATTTTCTACTTATTTGCAATGTTTCTTTTAGTTTCTACATCTGAGAATATGCAGTTTTGTCTTTTTATATCTGACTTGTTTCATTTAGCATAATGATAACATTCTCTTATCTAGGATGCTGCAAATGTTATGATTTCTTTCTTTTTAATGGCTAAATAATGTGTGTGTGTGTGTGTGTGTGTGTGTGCGTGCACACATATGATTTTACTTTCAATGGATACTTCAGGAGATTACAGATCTGTCTGGGTGCTACAATAAACATGGCAGGCAAGAATCTCTCTGATACAGTGATGTCATTGTCTTTGGATATACATGCAGTAATGGGATAGCTGTCCAAGTGATAGTTTCTGTTTTGTTTTTAGAATTTTCATAGTATTTTCCATAATGGGTGAAAAAACTTATATTAGGAGATGAATAAGCTAATTGCTTTGATTTGATCATTATACATTGTATATATGTATTGAATTATAACACCTTACTGCATAAATATATACAATTAAAAAGAAAGTTAAGGGGGCTGGAGAGATGGCTCAGCAGCTAAGTGCATGGGCTGCTCTTCTGGAAGACCTGGTTAAACTCCCAGCACTCATGGCAGCTCACAACTGTTTGCAACTCCTGTTCCAGTGCATCAAACACCCTGACACAGACACACATGCAGACAAAACACCAATGCACATAATAACAGAAAAACATTTCCAAAAAGAATAAACAATTGAATCTTAAAAAAAATTAAAACTATAGAGGAATACCTTTAATGGTTACTTTCACCCTCTTCTTGTCCATAGAACCTATTGTTTTGTGTATGTGTGTTTAAGAGAGAAAAAGAACATGAAGCTGCATGGGTAGGATGCAGGAGGATCTGAGTGGGAAGGCTCTGAGAGGAGGTTGGGGAGGGGAAAGAATATGATCAAACTATATTACATAAAATTTTTGTTTGTTTTTAGTTTTTCAAGACTGACTGTATAGCCTTGGCTGTCCTGGACTTGCTTTGTAGACCAGGCTGACCTTAAAGTCACATAGATCCACCTGCCTCTGCCTCCCTGCATGCTGTGATTATAGGCATGTACCACCATTTAAATTTAAAATTTAATTTAAAAATATTAAGTTCTTATTTTAGCAATTAGATAAGACAAGACGTTTATGGCAACTGAGGACAAAACAAAATCAGTGGTTTTTTGTAATCATGCTAGAAATGAAGTAGTGAAGTACTTAGTATATGTATGGTTAAGTTTCTTCTATACTTTACAACCTAATACCATTCTTACTATAGGGTAAGATAAAAGTAAGACAATGAAATGTGTCACCTCTATGATGTCTTTTCATTTGGACATCTTAAAGCATTTGTGAACATTTACTAGTTCTATATCATAGGCATATACACCAGAGAAGTTAACAGGACAAGAGAAAGTAGAACAGTTCAAAGCCAATTGCTATATCAATAACAAATTTGGAAAAGGATATATATTCCTTTTACTTGATCTTCAGATCTTGCTGCTTCTCCCTGTAAGATGCTGGAATTTACAGATTTGCATGGCCATGTCCAGCCTTTCTCCTAATACTAAGCCATGTCCTATAATAGAATGTCTCTTTTCTTAAAGGTTCTCTGTGTTGCTTATCTTTGATGTTAAGTTACATATGATGAAATAGTTTGATGACCATAATACAAGTTTAAACAATGAATAAACAGAATTGACTTGTTTCAATAAAGATTCTAGTATAATTTGTTAGAATAGATCGAGAAAGGGCATTTGTACACTCTAGAGGCAAAAGAGCCTGTAACTGTAGTTTCCTCACACTTAGATTTTTCTATATTTATTTCAGTCCTTAATCTTCTCTGTAGTGCAGCTATTTTAATAAACATAAGATATTATTGAACACCAGTAAAATAAACAACCATAACTAGTGATGCAGCAGTGTCTTACAAATATCACTTTTTACTTGGCAACAGAGTCCTCTATATTGTACAGGGAATTAAATTTATAATAAGCACACAAATCATCATCGGACACTTAGTGGTTATGTGTACCAAAAAATCACTATGCAAAAAGGGAGACTTAAATATTAAGAAACATAAAATCCAAACTGTCTTTAGAAATCTAACTCCTATATTCCATTAAAAAGCTGTGGAGTATGATGGCATACACCTTTAATCTTGGGAGACTGGCAGGTGAATCTCTGTGAGTTCAAAGCAAAACGACACAGTAAGTTCTTGTTTCAAAAAAACAAACAAAAGCAAAAAAAAAAAAAAAAAAAAAAAAAAGCCCAGCAACAATAGAAGTTAATAATTTCTGACATTACTAGTTTCTATTTACTTGAAATAAGAATGATTAATTCCAAGCAGGATTTAGTAAGGTTTGTGAATAAAATAATTTAAAACAAGGCACTGTTGTTAGACGCTAAAAATCGCTGAAACCAATGTTTTGTTTTTTTTTTTACTCTTAACAGGCTTACCTGCGCATTGGCTTTCCTTCCATGCACCATGAAAAGTATCCTTCACCGTATTCTAAAGCCGTACCTTAAACAAGAGAAAAATAGTAGCTTACTAAAAACTGTTTCTGATTTCTCCAGCACCTCTTATAATAGTTTCACCCACTTCGTCTGTAATCAGGAATCTTACATCCCAATATAATTTTTGTGCAGATGCACAACCACAGAGGAATGTGATGCCTTTAAGATGACTACAATTAACTAGGAAGCTAAGGTAATTGATTATATGTGAAGGTGAGGGAAATTGTGAAAGTAGTCACGATCGCTAATCGGTCTTGTCTCTGTTCAAAATGCACTTGGGAGTCTTTTTTTAAACTTCCGCCATCAAACATATTTGCAAAGCAATCACTTGATACCCACAGCAGTACTAACTTAATGGCTCGGATAGGAAACATTTTAACACTGCATGTGAAGGTTGGTAACTAGTTCTGGTGACAGGGAGCAGGCCGAGGCATTTGCCTTTAAAAACAACTCCACTTCCGACCAGCCAGGGCAGTTTGAACAAGGACAGGGAAAGTATAGTTTCAGACTAACGCCCTCCCAAGCTCTCGGCTTAGTCCCCGAAATACTGTTCACCACCAGCGTCTCGCTGGTAAAATGGGAGGTATAGCGCTCACTCCAATTCCAAGTGAAGCTGTCCAGGATGGAGAGCCCCGGCGTTCCCAGAAAGCACGGCACAGGCTTCTCCTGGCTTTAAGACACCTCTGCCGGCAGTAGCGCAGTCTGGCACCCCGCAAGGCCCGACTAAGGAGCCCCAACACTCCCTTTTAGGCGCTGGCTGACAGGCGACCTACAAAGCACTGCCCTGATCCCACTGGACAGTTCGGCAAGTTGATATTACATATCTGCAAAGCGAGACCTGAGGCTCTGCTCTCCATCCCCTGCTCTAAGGCTCTGACTTACTGGCTCTGACACTTTTTTTTCTCTGCAGCACCCTTCTCTGCCTTCTCCGCCCTCTCTGCCTCCACCTCTGGCGCCGCAAGAGCAGGCAGGATGCGGCTCCCGCAGCTATTTCCTTTCCCTGCACCCGCCCCCATCCAGAAACAGGAAGTGGTCCTACACCTGAATTCTTCCCACGGAAGTGCTCATGTTGGGGCAAGTGGTTCCGGCATGACTCCGGAAGTAGCCGCGTCTTTCTATGAGTGTATGTTTCCCAGGACTGGTGCGTTTACAGTGTCTGATTTTTACAATATATTTAGAACCAAATGAAATATGTGTGACGTGAGCGTTACGATTTTGAGTATATCATCAGTAAAAGGCTGTTGCTGATGTATTGAAAACTATACTAGGTTTATCATTAACCAAAATTACTTTAACTGATTTTTACTTGACAGCTACAGATTCTGTGCAGTTGTTTGTGATAGGAAATATACCTCTTATTAATAAACTTGTAGCAAGGAATGATTGGTTTTTAGATCCAGTTTCTAATTCTAGTTCTATGATAAATTTTTATCAGTTTATTAAATTTTTTTGTCTGCATGTGTACATGTGACATAATAAGTAATATATGTACTAGTAACATCTATGGGTACTCCATTTATTATCAAATACTTAATATAGAACATTTTGTATTAGTTTATCAGTTATAATATCTTTCCTATTGAAGAAGGATTTATTACCTTCATTCCAAATGGTGGTACCAAAGCATTATGTTTCAGATGGTATCATTTCAGATAGTACCGAAGCATTATATAACTTGAAAAATGGCAAGGGCACTCTCGGAGCACCTTTTTGGGATGTTTTGTTTGTAAGGGTTAGAGCCAGGACTCAGTGCCATCAATAATGGTTCCAAAGTCTGTCTATAATTATGTTTTTTTTTCCTTCAAAAAGCTTTAATCTATATCATTGGTACTTTAAATGTTATTAATTAATTTGCCAATGTGATGGGAATAAAATAGATGTTCCTTTCTCTGATCTATTGAAATGATATTTTATATGTGCAACTGCCAGTAAGGCTTCTTTTGTGTGAATTGTCTAAAAGGCATCTTCAAAGTGACCCTTAGATTCTCCAAAATATGAATTATTTCACCATTTTAGTTTTTGTTTTGTTTTGTTTTTCTAGACAGGGTTTCTCTTGTGTAGCCCTGGCTGTCCTGGAACTCTGATGGGATTAAAGGCACACACCACCGTGCCCCCGCCTGATTTTTTTTCTTACTGTTCTGTTTTGTTTTTTCAAAACATGCTTCCTCTGTGTAGCCTTGGCAATCATGGACTCTGTAGACCAGGCTTACCTTGAATTCAGCCTTCTGCTGCCTCCCCGAGTGTTAGGATTACAGGTTTACACCACCATGTCTGGCCTGATTTTAATTCTTCAAAGCTATAAATTTCAATGACATAGTGGGTATAAAAACCATCAAAGAATCCTAGTGACACCGGGCATGGCCTGTAATCCCAGCACTGAGGCCAGCCTGATCTACAAAGCGAGTCCAGGACAATCAGGGCTACTATACAGAGAAAACCTGTCTCAAAAAACCAAAAAAAAAAAAAAAAAAGCAAAAACAAACAAAAAAAACCCAAACAACCTGTGACTAAAGATGTAATTTTAAGCCAATAGGCAGAGTAAGAGTAATATTTCCTATTCTTATCAATCTATAATTCATTCTTCACCCACTACCCACTGGAATCTGGCTTATGCTTCTACTACTGTATTTCTTTTTAGAGGGGATCAGTTCAATGTGAATCAGCTCTTCATGTGTTTATGTCAAGGCCTATCAAACTATACATAGAAATAAACATGGAAAACGTGTTTCAGGCAGCTTAGCTGGTTTCTACTTCTTCCAGGCAGCAAGTCTGGTCTGAAACACTTCTTTGTAGCTTTTCTTATCTGAGAGTCTTCTCATGAGAAGAGAGAGGAAAGGGAAGTTACTTAAGGGAGAAACACAAAGATTGAGGGAGACAGGAGGCAGTCTTACAGAGAGAGGTTGAAGAGAGAATGAGTCAGGGAATGAGAAGGAGCCAATGAGAGGGCTGATTGCCCCAGCTCCTCCCCCTGGAACCCCCTAAAAGCCTAATTTGTTTGGCTAATCTGATGCCAAGGCAGGCTTCTTTTCTCCACTTTGTCTGACTAGGCCTGAGTTTCTGTTTCTTAGAGTTCAAACAAAGAATTCCTGGAAAAGCTACAACCTGAGGACAACCAATCAGCTTACAGGTTAAATTGACCAAAAGCTATGCTTATGAATACTTCATGTTATGAACACTTTATGACCATTCCCAAAGTAAGGTGCAGCTGGCCCTAACCAATCAAATTAAAAGTCAATGCATGAGTAAAAGCCAAACCTCAGTGAGTCAACAAAGTCCCCAGTATCTAGGGAAAATCCTTAAATAATTAACCAATCCTGAATCCCTTCGTGCCCCTATGCCATTCCTGACTAATTAGTTTAAGAGTTACCACACAAAGCCCCTCCTGTCTATAAAAAGAGCCCATGTATTCATTTCTGGATAGCCATTTTGCCTTAATGGTGATCCCTGCATGCTGGAAACTTCTGCAGAATAAATGCTCTTTGCTTTTGCATACTGCTTGATCTGGGCTCTTCCTTCAGTGATTCTCGGACCCTAACGCTAGAAGATTAGAACATATTGCCAAAGTTAGTATGAGGCCAAGTTGAGCAATTCAGTCAGAAGCTGAGAGAACCAAATTTGAATCACTCAATTGGAGAGGAGTTTGAACCAGAATAGATGAGTTGAACCAGCCAGCCAGAGTTCAGAAAGAACAATAAAAGAGTGAGCTTATTCAGAACTAAGTCCCAAAGACTGAAAACATTGTGGGCTTAAATAAGAGTGTGCGGAGGCTGGAAGCTTCCAGGACTAGGCCTAGGTTAGCAGACAGAGGCATTAAGCCTCAGAGACAACAATTAAATCAGGCAAATAAAAGTTACTTTTACAAGAAGTTGCAGAGGTCCAGTTCTCTAGTTACAGAGGTCCTTCCTCCTCATGCATTGAAACAGAATCCACAGCTTTCCTGGACAACTCAGTTATCCTTTGCCAGCCCTCTGACACTAGGGAGGGTGGAACAAGAGAACCCTGTTCAAAAGCTAGGCATTGTCCCTATAGCTGCTGAAACCACTGCAAATGCAGGACTTTTAGAAAACAAATGGTTTTAAAGTCTTGCAAATAAAGCCACTGGGCTTCTTATGCTAGGAATTGGAATTGTTAGCTTCTGGCTCTCATATCTGATTTTCACTGTATCAGAGAAGCCAAATCAGAGGGTTAGCAAATGGAGGAGCAGTCCTCTGAAGCACGTTGATTATGGCTTTACTATTGTACTGTCCAAACTGCCGAGGAAGTCCTTGACATCAAGCACCAAAGCATTTTATGTGCTGTATACACAACTGCTCATGTGTTCATGAGAGCAGTACAGGGATCTTGTGCACATCCACATGTGTTTAAAGTGACACACATTACATGCCCATGGTTTCAGAGCTGACTGTGGCTCATCTTTCAAAAGATTCAGAATTCCAAAATTCTTTACTTAGGGTGAATTCTTAAACAATCTCTAAAGAAAATTAGACTTTTGTCTGGTTTGTTCTTTTTAAACTTAGTCTACTTCCAAGCCAGGGCACCAATGTATATTATTGTACTGGTTGCTGTCAGTCTATCTTGTGCTGTCTGTTGAAATTCTGGCTATAAAGAGAACAGGCTCATTCCCAGGTTCTTCAGGGAAGCAGAAAGCCACAGCAGCACATTCCTTTGCCTCTAATTAGCTGAACACCTAAATCCTACATGCCATGGGTCTCTGAGAACTCAGATAGAACTCCACACTAAAGAATCCAGTGACCCTCAGAGCACAACCTTAAACAAGAGTCTCCTCTAAGGTGTACACAGATCTTCTGTGTGATGGTCTCTAGCTTGCTAGCATCAGATTGACCAAGAGAAATTCCTTCAATTGAATTTGTGGATAGTGCATTTATTTTACCAGCAACAATTCAGATTCCACACCTAAGCCTGGAGGACTCTCAGGTGCCTGCATCCTCACACGGCCACAGAAGTATGGCAGTGGTGGATGTTCGGTTTGTTTTAGTGACTCCCTTGTCACTGAGCTGTGTACTAGTGAGCTCCCGACTTACTCAGAAATGGTCTTGGTGCTTCACCCAGCTGTCTGGCCTCCTCTGCTCACTGGTCCTGTCAGTCTTGTAAATTAAATTATTATAGCTATACTGAGACTTACTTACCACCTATCAAGCAGACAAGCGTCTGGAACTGGGCAACTTGCTTTGCTGACAGAACTGTGGGGAAGGGCCTTGGAGTGTGTGTATATGTGTGTTCACAAAATGGTAAAATGTTTATGGAGAGAGATTTGGCAACTTCTAGCAAAATGACGTTTGCATTTTCTTTGATCTCATAATTCTGTTATCCCAAGAAATTAGTCGCAGAAAGAAAGGAAAAGGTAAATATGAGAAGGTGAGAATAAAAGGTTAGACACAAGGTTATTAACTGTAAGACTTGTCGTAATAGCAAAAATAGCAGATAAATGAGCAGCCTGTCAAGAGGGGAGAGATTAAACAAACTGTGAGATAGCCATATGGTGGGGAGTTGCACTATCAGATAAGAAAAGAGAAAGATCTATTAATGCTCTTCAGTTGTATTAGGAAACTTCCATGTTCAATTAACCTCATTTTGGAGACTTTCATGGTGGGAGCACATGTTAAAGCAACGGTTCTCACCTCATGGCTTGGAAGCAAGTAGAGAGTCTGAGCAAGTACAAAATTCTCTTCAAGAGTATGATCCTGTGACCCAGTCATTTCCACTATAATTAGTAAACAGCCCGGTAGCAGCATCTCTAAGTATGAGGCTGGTGTGTTAAGAAGAACCACTACTGAGCTTATCAGTGATTTTGGCCACTTTTCAGCATGGCCTTGCTATTTGGGTAAATGGACTGCCCTGCAGAATGTGGTTGTTTAGTTAGTTTTCTGCTTGCACGGTACACTAGTCCTACTCAATTCTTTGAGCTTTTAAATGCCTTCTTCCATTTTAATAGCAACGCTGGCACCTCTGTCCCTATAGCATGAATCATCACTTTCTCATGCTTACAAAGCAATCCTAGTGCCCTATTTGCATTGCTGTTAGATCCCACATCCCAGGAGAATGCCTCCAGACTTATTAAACTTTCTTATTCAACTTTGTATTCTGTCCCTCTTGATCCAGCCCCCCTATAATGTATAACCCTCTAGATCCTTGACTTATCTCTGAAACAATCTCTATCATGGACTGAATTGTGTTCCCTCAACTCAAAAATCTCTGTGTTGACATGTTAGCTTGGAGTACCTTAGGGTGTGATTATATCTGGAGACAGGCTCGAATGACGTGTGACTGGTGTCCTGACTTGCAGAGGGAATCTGAACAAAGACATGGACATAAGAGGATAAGCAGACAGAGAAAGATGGTGGCCATTTGGGCACGTGGGAGAGATCCTCCTCTCAGAGCCTTTAGATGTAAACCAACCCTGCTAGCACTTTTATCTGCTAATTGCTATTAGCTCTTTTACTTTGGCTTGCTACGTACTTAATAAACTCACATATTTAAAACTCAGGATTTTATTTATTTATTGTGGATCATTTTCTGTATGGAACAAGGTATCAATAAATAGAATGTTGCCCAAGGTCTGGTTTGCCGAAGTCCCACTGGATATATGAGATTTTCCAATAGTCATTTCCCCCATCCCTGTCTGTATAATTGGAATAGGCACACTCAGCATTTAGCATAGCCCTCACATTGGTTCCTTGGACACCAGGCTAAGAATGATCATAGTTGGAAAGTCAAGTGGAACTCCTTCCCATACCTTAGGGAGCAAAACAAAAGCATTATCAAATCCAGGGAGAGGGAAATGATAGACATTTGTGTCACTTCAAGACTCAGTGGATGCATGGGTCCTGTAGTCTCATCCCACCTCCTAGGTTTACCATCCAGACCTGACCATAGGCAAATGGATCCCAGAAGATGTGCATGTACTGTGCAGACTCATCCATGCAGCGAGCACTGCAGCTCTTATGGCAAAGTGGTACTTTGTTTTAGGATATTAGCACAGTCTCAGGGACATAGCATGTAGCTATCATCAGAGAGCTATTTCTTCATTGGAGAAAGATCAGAACAGTTCACATTCATTTGAAAAGGAAAAGCACACACCTTTATAACCTTACAACTCCTAACAACATAATTTGAATAGAGTTGAACCAGCTAGAAATTCCATAAAGTATTACATCGATCCATTCTGTCACTAACAGCACGAATTAGGTTCCCAACCTAAGATGTGGATAATATATTGGTGTATTAAGAAATATGCTTCAAAGGGTAGGTTAAACCTGTGGGTATCCAGAGGACCTGTCTACATCTGTATAATTTTAGGGCTTGGCTGTCCTATCTGGAGCATGTTGAGATATGCTCAAAAAGGGGATCCTTTTTTTATAGGACAGGACAAATTTCAGACTTCCACAATACCTGGCATGCTTTTTTCATCTAGGAAGCTGCTTCGACTCATACAGTGGCTTTGAAGGCTTAAAGATTTTATTTTCAGGCTTCGTTGAGGTACCATGTGACCCAAGCCATTCTTCAGTATTTGAAATGCCAGTGGTGAGAGCTGGGGAAACGGCCCATTGAGAAAAGTGCTTGTTCATTGTAAGGACCTCTTTTCAATCTCTACCACCTACATAGAAAACCAGACATGGTGGTGTGTACCTATAGTCTCAGGAAAACAGAGAAAGAAGACTTCTGGAAGCTTGCTAGCCAGTCAGCGATCTCTAGGTTCAGTGAGAGACACTG
The DNA here is from genome assembly GCF_907164565.1 of Psammomys obesus. NCBI lineage: Eukaryota > Metazoa > Chordata > Mammalia > Rodentia > Muridae > Psammomys > Psammomys obesus. Next base: position 8,879,406 of record NW_026596057.1, on the reverse strand, counting down.
TCTCAACAAACAGACAAAGTCATGGCAGCCTCTTACAGAGCTTTTGTCATGAAGTACTGGCAAGCTGCTTGCTTTTCTGAGTTCTTACCCCCAAAGCACAACTTTTTATTTTCCTTCTATCTTCTTTTATAAATTCTAAGCATGCCTTTTCCTACCCCTCTGGGTCCTCATACTCTTTCTCTGTAGCTCCTCTTCTACCACTGTGCAATAGGTTGCCAACTGGTTTGCTAACTTCCACTGCTGAATTTTCCAACTTTTGACTTTTTCTAAAATTTAAATTTTATTTTATGTGTGTATGTATTTTGCCTGCATATATGTCTGTGTACTGTGTGTGTGCAGTGCCTGTGAAGCCAAAAGAGGATATCAGATTACCTGGAACTGGAGTTGCAGATGGTTTTGAGCTGCCATGTGGGCACTGGGAATTGAACCCAGGTCTTCTGAAGTCAGTTTTCTTAACTGCTGAGGCATCACCCTGTCCTTGAGTTTATTGGCTTTCTTGAACCCTAATTCAAAAAAAGCATGACTTTCTTCCTTCTCTTCATTTTCTTCTCAGCAGCTTTCCTGTCCTGTTGTTTTCTCTCTTAAACTCTAATGAAATATCCTTGAGTTAAAAAAAAGGCGGGCGGGGGGAGGGGAGTGTGTGGGTGAGGTTAGGAGTGGAGTGCAATGGAGGAAAACATCAAAACATTTCATACTGAGCTCTGGCCTCCATTTGAACATGGATGAATGCATGCACCACACACACACACACACTACCAGTAATGATGAGATTCCTGTGAAGAATTTGCCGTGGTCTAATGGGTAAGGTATTATAAAGCACTTTTATTAATTAATATATTGTTACAATGGGAGTATCCTTCCTGAACTAGTTCATCAGGAACCAACACTGCACAAAGACATGACTCCACCAGACATGGTGGCGCATGCCTTTAATCCCAGTGCTTAGGGAGGCAGAGGCAATCGGGTCTCTGAGTTTGAGGCCAGCCTGGCCTACAAAGTGTGTCCAGAACAGCAAAGTCTATACAGAGAAACCCTGACTCAAAAACAAAACAAAACAAAACCAAAACAAAACCCAAAGACATGATTCCTAGATTTAAACTATAGAAATATAACATTTTCTACAACAAGGTAATTGATGTTTGAAGGACATCCTCTCCAGGGTGAATAAAAATCAATTTCAGTCAGTTAGGAAACCCTTTTCCACCATAATTTTGGAGCTGATACAGTGTCTGGAGGTGTGATTGACACTTATAGTGTCTGCTCTGCAGGCTTTCAGTGTCTGAGCTGAGCCCCCACCATTACCAGTCATAGTTTCTTGCTGAGATGTCTTTTGTACATGTGTATTTGTCCCCTTCAGAGCCAGTGGCTCCTTCCAGGGTAACCTTCTCATGTCAAGCTTGGGAGAATGTGGCTAGAGGGTGCAGGGAATTGTGAATGTCTTATTCAGACTTTTCATCACTATGACAAAATACCCGAGAGCAGCAACTTAAGGGGAAAAGATTATTTTGGCCCCTGGTTTTCAAGGTTTCTATGCTGTCTTGTTCTACTTATCTGGTCCTGAGCAAGGCAGGTTCTCATAGCAGTGTGGTTCTGCACCTAATGGCAGTCAAGAAGCAGAGAGATAGACAGGAAGGGGCCATGAACAAAACAAACCCTCCCAGAGTCTCCTCCCACCCCACAAGTGACCTACTTCTTTTATTTATGTTCCACTTCCTATTGCCCATCATCTCCATAATGCCATTAGCTTGTGAGTCCACTGAGAGTCAGAGCCCGAACAAGCAGTCTCTAAAGCCCTAGACCAAGTCTTTAGCATTTGAGCTTTTGGAGTATTACTACATGCAAGCTATGACAATGGAAGCGAGTCTGCTGTACCTGGGCCATACATGAGCCAGGAAGCTCCTTCATAATCCATTTTGACTCTATCTGCCTTAATGCTCCACACAGTTGTTGGTGACACGATCTGACCAGAGAACGGGATTCAATTGCTTGGTGTTTCTCAAATCTATTTAGTTTCTGGTCTCCTGTAGAGTGCCAGCATTCAGAGCATCAAAAACCACCTTTGAGAAACTGGGGCTGGAGAGACTGCTCAGCATGTGCTTCTCCTGCAGAAGAACTGAGTTGTGCCCTAGCTCCTGTGTCAGGTTACTTTCACCTGCCCCTAACTCCAACTCCAGGGGCTCTGACACCCTTTTCTTCCTCCGGTGGCACCTGCGCTCACACACACAGACCCCTTCTCAGACACACAAATACACATAGTTAACAATAAATCTTAAAAAAAAAAAAAAACCAATCTATTTAGAGCCAACTGTACATCTCTAATCCCAGTAGATCAAAGCAAGATTACTGCCTTTTTGATTCCAGCCTAGGTTTCAGACTGAGTTCTAGACACAGTTTGTAATACATAGCAAGAGCCTGTTTCAGAAACCCAAAACCAGAGCTGGCAACATGAGTGAGCAGGTCAAAAGGCACTTGTGGCAGTGCCCGATGACCTGAGTTTGACCTTTTGCACCAGAATGGTGGAAAGAGAGAACCTGTTCTGCAAGCTGGCCTGTGACCTTCACATGCTGTGGCAGGAGGGTGCCCCCTGCTCCAATAAATGTGTAAAAAGTCAGAATGAAGCAAACAGCAACAAATCAAACACTGACTTATACTTAATTCCACTGAAAGCCTTTAAGAAATATCTATATTTGCAAATCCTTTGCAGCCTCTAAAATTAATTAAAATAAAATTACATACAATGATGTGTGATGTCATCTTCTATCCAGATATTAAAAACAAACAGACCTCCCTTAAAAAAAGACTACCGTAAAGGAAGAACATATCAAAATGATGTGTTAATACCTAAGCTATATCTGGCTTCTCACCACCAACTTCAGTAATGGAAAGGGACTTCAGTAGAACAAATCTGTTAGATGTGACTACAGGAGTAAGCTTGTAGCTCGTAGAGCTTCTGGCTTGTGTCCCTGCCTATCATGTCAAATTCTAAAATTCTGACCACTACAACTTGGTTAAATTAAAGAATCTTAACATCTAAAAATTAAGATTTCAGCCAGATGGTGGTGGTACAAACCTTTAATCTCAGCACTTGAGAGGCAGAGGCAGAAGCAGGTGGATCTCTGTGAGTTCGGGGCCAGCCTGGTCTACAGAGTGAGTTCCTGGACAGCCAGGAATATACAGAGAGGCCCTGTTTTGAGAAACAAAACAAAAATAATTAAGATTTTTCTTTTTACATTACAGAACTTCAGCTCGATAGTGGTTGGTATGTTGCCTGGGCCTTACGTCATGCATTCTTTGGTTTTTATGTTGCTTTTGAGACAGGCCATCACTGTCTCAAAACAGACCTCCCTTTTTGAGACATAGCCCCAACTGGCCTCAAACTCACAAAGATCTGTGTCTGCCTCTGCTTCCCAAGTGCTGGGATTAAAGTTCTGTGCTACAATGCCCTGAAAACATTTATTTTTATTTTTAAAGACATGATTAAATTCATTGACTCTCACGCCTTTTATTTACTTACTTTGAATTTTTCATTATTTATTTTTATGTGCCTGCATGTGTATATGTGTATTTCCTAAGCATGTCAGAGGAGCGTCAGCCCCCTGCAAGCTGCCTGAGGTGGGTTGGGTGTTGGAAACGAACGGCAAGGATACATGTTCTTAACTGCTAAGCCGTTTCTCCAGCTCTCCAACACGGATTTTTTTTTTTTTCTGCCAGGAAAGAGTTTATTGGATGGAGGTAAAGAGAGAGAGGGAAGGAGGGTAAGGGAGACATGGTGGGGGGCTCCTAGGAGAGAAACCGAGGCAAAGAGAGAAGGGAGAGCAGAGAGAGAGCGAGAGAGAAAGAGAGAGAGAGAGAAAGAGAGAGAGCGAAACACTGATTTCTTTTTTTTAAACAGGTGTTCAGCTTCAGCGCAAATGCTGAGCCCTTCTGGACTATTACGTCCTCTTTAACGACGTCATTGTAGCAACAAATGATGTCTCCCTTCACAGGACTTCAGAACAAAAACTTCTTGTTTTTTGTTTTTTTCTTCTGCCAAACCACGTGAATACGTATATTGCTTAACGAGTAAGGTGGCACTTTTCTGCTCGTTTCTCTCCAATTTTCTCCCGGTCCTCCCCACCCTTAAGACTTTTTTGGATTGTAAATTTCTGAATTAAAAAAAAAAAAAAGAATCTATACATGTAACTTCCAAGTTCCTTCTGCTCCTCCTTTTTGGCATTTGCGAGTTGTCAGGAGTTTAGGTGAGACTGACTTTGTATAAATTCCCCAAATAGGTAGAAAATTAAGCAAGGTGTTCAGTTGCGTTTTAAAAAATAGAATTTATCTTCACGTTTTTAGAAAAAAAAAAAACAAAAAAACAAAAAACCAAAAAACCAAAAAACTATTTAAAGGCAAAAGAGATCAAACTAGCCAGGAGCGAGCGTACACACCCTTTTTATTATTTTAATAAAAGCAGTTAAATACAGATCTATTAAATTTAGACAAAATAAAACACCTTCACACCACCGTCGGAACACAGGTTTTCGTAACTTGGAAGGATTCTTCCACACTTCTCCCCTCTAGAGTCCTGTGCCTTGGCATCCCTGACCTTCCCGCCCAGCCAGAAGCTGTGCTCTGGGTGAGGCGCGGCTGCGCGAAGTGCGCCGTCGCCATGGTAACTGCGGAAGCCTGGGCCCTGGAAGAGGTAAGAGTCCCGGAGCTGAGATCCTGGGTGGGCGACGGGGGTCGACGGGGCAGGATAGACCCGTATCATCCCTCCGGGCTGCTAGGGCAGGGGCTGCCGCGGTAGGCGCCTTCCCAGGAATCCTCAGCCTCTGTGTGTCCCGTGGGCTTCGTGCATCCCGCCGCAGCCAAAGGGCAATGCAGAAGGCCCCGGGCGATTCCGGCGAACTCACAAGCCCCCCCCCCCCCCCCCCCCCCCCGGGAACCACCGTGCTCCACGTGACCTAGTTAGCACCGCAAGGCTGGCACTCCTTGTGTGGGTCCTCAGGCCTTCATTCTTCTTTGAATCCTGGGTGCTTAGGGCTGACCTGACGGGGTGAGGATCCGACCCCTCGGGGACCTGGGACTTAAAAATCCTTAAGAAACATTCTTATCGTTATCATTATTATTTTGGAAGAAAGAATTCAGTTGGCTACAAGAGGCATTGGGGTCGACTTCGCTAAAACTTCGGGAGGCTTCATCTGTCTCCTAGTTCTTTGTTTATAGGATTCGGATCTCATCACCCTTAATCCTCCTTCCACCCTGTTACTATCACCCTCTGGGAATTCTGCTTCCAACGTGCGGTTGCAGCCCATCTTCCTCATAGTCAGAATGAGTTCAGCCTATCGCCCTTTTTTTCCTTCATCTCTGCGGTCGCTGATTAGATTGTGGGTTGGCAACCAGACCAGTGTTATTTTCTATTTTTGGTACTTTGCAGCCTCAAGATGTTTCTGATGTGTAGGCGGGAAGTTTCTGGATGTCTCATGACCGTTAAGAAACTCAGAGCACGTTATATCCTCATTTCAGAACACTCTATTAAATAAGGAGGATTAAATCAGGGACATTCCGCCTTCCTACGCCCACGATACTCTCCCTTTTCTGTACTCGTTACTGTCTGCGAAGCTTATGTTATTATGTATGGGGCATAGAGAACATTAATTTGTTTTGTGTCCTTAAGAATAGGATAGGAGGGGGCTGGAGAGATGGCTCAGTGGTTAAGAGCACTATCCGCCCTTCCTAAGGACCCAGGTTCAACTCCCAGCACTCACATGGCAGTTCATAACTGTCTGCAACTCCAGTTCAAGGTGGTCTGACACCCTCAAACCAATGCACATAAAATAAAATTAAATAAATTATTAAAAAAAAAGAATAGGATAGGAAAGCTATGTCCTGTGGGCTGCTATTGAGCTATCCATTTTGTAAATATTTTAGCCACAGCCATACCCATTAATTGGTGTGACGCCGGTGATTGCTCCCGTGCTACACAGAGAGTAATCATGTGACACACAAACAGCAAGGCTCCATAAGTCTAAAAATGTGCTGTTTGGAATGTTTATTTTCCTGAGGCCTTCTCTCATCCTCTGCAGTACTGTGTCAGTATCTTCTTATCCCTCCTATTTTAAGTTTTTTCCCCCTCTATCCTTCCCTGTTGTTTCTTCATCATGTTTATTACCACATCCAGACCTAAAATAGCCTCATTTGTTTTCTTTGTCTCTTCCCCCTATCTATTAAGTAACATGATTGGAGGGAACCTTGTTCTGGGAGGTACTGCCTTAGATAAGTGAATAATTAGAGCCCTTGCTCTCATCAGTTTGAACTTTTGAAGTACTGGCCCTTCTTTCTGCCTCTCCTCTCTGATCTGTCAAACTCTTATCTAGGCTTGTTGGGTCAATTATACTGAAATCACCTGGTTTCCCAGCACTGCTGTCTGGGTGCAGCTTAACTGGATCCTTTACTTCAGTGTCTCTCAGGAGGCTGCAGGCCGGAGTTCACCGAAGATTGTTTTCAAGCACATTAAATGTTTCTGACAGGATTAAAACCTCCTCGTGGTTGAGGGCCTCTCTTTTTGCCCACTGTCGCCAGAGTGAGAACTTTAAAGACGTCCTTAATTGACTGTAATTAATTTTGTTCTTTCTAAAGTTTCATAGAATTTCGTACGTTATGGTACTTACCATATATCACTTTTGTTACATATATCTTGTTTAAAATCTATTATTTTCTCCTATGTATTACATTGTTGAGGGCAGAAGATAAACTTGTGAGTTTTAAGCTGGGTGTAGTAGCTCATACCTGTAATCCCAGCACTAGACATGTGGAGACCAGAGGATCACTGCAAATTCAAGGCCAGTCTGGTCTACACAGCAAGTTTCAGGGCAGCCAGAGTTACCTATCAAGACTGATCTCAAAACCAAACCAAACCAAAAAAATATGTATTTGTAATTTATATAAGAATTTTTTCTTTTTTTAAAAAAGATTTATTATTTATACAACATTCTGCCTGCACACCAGATCTTACTATAGATGGTTATGAGCCACCATGTGGTTGCTGGGAATTGAACTCAGGACCCCTGAAAGAACAGTGAGTGTTCTTAACCTTGAGACAGCTCTCCGGCCCTTATATAATCATTTAAATAACATTAATAAGATTTCAATAAATAATAGTAAGTGAATAAATTCTATTTGAATGGATTCTGTTTAAAAGACTTTTTTTTTCTTAAAGTCTTCATAACTTAGCTCCAGTGATCTAATTTCTTAATTCTCCCCAACAAGAATAATGTTTAGGCAGATAAACTTCTTTAATAATTTTCTTTTGATTCTTTCCTAATGAATTTTAGTTCAATTTGATCTCTCATCGGTTCCTATTTGAATATACTACTTATATTATATATTTAGTATTTTATCATATAGTGAGGCCATGTGTTTACTCATCGTAGATTTTATTGATTGAATGGCTAAAGTAGCTTTTCTGATGACTATAATTATTTTCATTTCTTTTTGTTTGTTTGCTTTTTGAGACAGGTTTCTCTGTGTAGCCTTGGCTGTTCTGGACTCGCCTTATAGACCAGGTTGGCTTCGAACTCACAGAGATCTGCCTGCCTCTGCCTCCCTGAGTGCTGAGATTACAAGTGTGTACCATGTGCGCTTGGCTCTATTTTCAAGTGTTTAATTTATTTTTTAATTAATTAAAGATGTGAAAGATTATTTATCATTTATACAGTATTCTGCCTGCATGTGTGCTGACATGCCAGAAGAGGGCACCAGATCTTATTACAGATGGTTATGAACCACCATATGTTTGCTGGGAATTGAACTCAAGACCTTTGGAAGATCAGCCAGTGCTCATAACCTCTGAGCCATCTCTCCAGCTCTTAATTTATTTTTTCATTTTAAACATTTTATTTATTTATTCACTTTACATCCTCGTCGTAGCCCCCTTCCTCCTTTCTTCCCAGTCCCTCCCTACCTCTCTGTTCCCCCATCCCCTTTCCCTACTCCTCAGAGAAGGGGAGCTCTACCCTTCCCACCCACACCAGCATATCAAGTCACATTAGGACTGTGTATCCTCTTCCTCTGTGGCTTGGTGAGGTACCCCCACCAGGGGAAAGTGATCGAGAAGCAGGCAACAAAGTCCATGTCAGAGTTTGCCTCTGCTTTCCTTACTAGGGAACCCATATGAGAATCAAGCTGTCCAGCAGCTACATCTGTGTAGGGGACCTAGGTCCAGTGTATGCATAGTCCTTGGTTGGTGCTTCAGTTTTCACAGGACTCCAGGGCCCTGGTTAGTTGGCTCTGTTGGTCTTCTTGTGAAAGCTCCTGTCCCCTCTGAATCCTTCTGTCCTTCCCATCACATTTCCACATGACTCCCTGCACTCCACCCAATGTTTGGCTGTGAGTCTCTGCATCTGTTTATACCAGCTTATGTGTGGAGCCACTCAGAGGAGAGCTACGCTAGGCTCCCATCTGCAAGCAAAGCAGGGTATCGCTAATAGCGTCAGGGGCTGGCTGGCTTCCATCCCCTCAGCCCCCGGGTAAATTTTGGATCGAAGTTCCCCTCAGTAGGAGTTGTGTCTAGTTAGAGGGTGGCTCTTCAGTCTCCATGACTCCTGCTACTTGGAGAGTCTCAGCTAGAGTCACCCTCATATCCTCCCAGGAGCCTATCCTGTCGTAGGTCTCCAGTCTGGCCCAGAGATGGCCCCTCCCAAGCTTTCTCTTCTCTCTGCAAGCCCTCTGTCCTCCTGCTTTTTGCTCTCTTCAGGTCTGATACCGACCCTCATTACTCTCCCTGCCTATTTTTTTTAATCTTATATTGTCAGTGGGCTGACTGAAGATAAATAAGTAGCCCTGCATGGTAGCACCTCAGCACTTAAGAAGCAGAGGTAGGTGGATCCCAGTGAGTTCAGAGGCAGAAGTAGGCAGATCTTGATAAGTTCAAAGCCAGCTTGCTTATATAGCAAGTTCAGGCCAGCCAGAACGACATAGTGAGACCCTGTCTCGATAAATAAACACATACTGACATGTTTGAACTACTGTTTTGTTTTATTTTGTTTTGTCTTTTGCTCTGGTACTAGGTAGTTTTAGAGTTCATGGAGCCAGAAGAAACTCCAGAATCAGAGTATTCAGAGAAGTCACTATCTTCCTCACAGCAAGAGTCTGAAGAATCCCAAGAAGATGATGAAACAGAGAGAGTGAACCCCCTCTTGAAGCCTACTCTCACAGGGGATGTAGAAACTCTGCAGGAAATTTTCGAAGATCCTGAACATCCTCACCATGAGAATGCTCTGCAGTTGCTTTTGGAAGAAGACGTTGTTGGAAGAAACCTGCTGTATGCAGCTTGCATGGCTGGCAAAAGTGATGTAATCAGGGCCTTGGCAAAGTATGGCGTGAATCTGAATGAAAAATCTGCCAGAGGTATTTCATCTTTTACTTGGGACCAACTAAAGATGCCCCTCACTGTCTTTAGGATAGCTTTGATGTGCTTGCTTTATACTTTACATAACTATTTCAGAAATTTTAAATTTTTAAATGAAAACCATTAAATCCATTTTCATCAAGCCCAAACTTATCAGTCAGTTGTGTCTATGCCATGAATGAGAGGTTGGTTATAACACTAGAAAAGGAAAAAACTGGTGTAATTCCCTACACCAAAAGATTAAGCAAGCAAGGCTTGGGGTGTAGCTCTGTTGGTAGAGCGCACCTTCAACTTGTCCAAGGCCCTGGGTCTCAGCCCCAGCGCCTCACGAGGCAGGTGTGTCACTACAAGCCTCTTCTTCCAGTACAAAGGAAGAAAAGGGCAAGAGGATCAGAAGAGGACCAAGGTCACTGGCTAGGCTAGTTAAGGAGTTGAGGCCAGCCTGTACTACATGAGAACTTGTCTCAAAAAAAAATTAAGCGAAATGTGATTGTATTAATAAATGTAAAAAGTTCATTTGAAAGAAATGTCACACTTATTCATGATATAAATTTCTAAAGAAATACGAATGTAGTAAATCTTTTAATACTTGGGAGGCAGGGGCAGGCTGCTCTCTGAGTTTGAGGCCAGGCTGGTCTACAAGGTGAGTCCAGGTCATCCAGGACTACATAGAGAAGCCTTGTCTCAGAAAAACAGAACAAAACAATAACAACAAACAACTTTTAAAATGCTGTCTATAAAAATTATAGGTCTTAAAATTACATAGGGGCTTTCAGTCAACTTTATTTTGGAACTAATTTATTTGTGTGTGGGAGGGGCGAAGCACCTGCCACAGCGTGTCTACTGGGGCCAGAAAAGAACATGTGGAGTTGGTTCTCTCCTTTCACCTTTACATGTGCTCCAGTGATCTAACTCAGGTCATCAGGACTGTACAGCAGGGGCCGATATCTGCTGAACCATGTTGCCAGCCACTCCTTGCACATTTCAGTGGAGATCCTTGAAAGTAAAGCAAGCAAGACTAATACAGTACATTGTAAGCAGCTTCCTTCCTTTCTCTCTCTCCTTTTCTTTCTAAGAAGTGATTGTCAACTCTTCAGGTATTCTGTGAATGGCTGACATCATATTGGCAGTTGAAAATTAGCCCTTCTGAGTCATAATGCCACAGTAACCAGCTTTTCTCTCCAGACAGTGAGTTTTAAAAATCTGTTTAGCAGCGTGTTACTGGACATAGGAGTAGAGTATAAGAAATGAAACTTAGCTGGGTATAAGGGTGCACATTGTATTCCCAGCACTCTGGGAGGCAGAGGCAGGCAGATCTCTGTGAGTTTGAGGCCAGCCTGGTCTACAAAATGAGTCCAGGAAAACCAAGGCTACACAGAGAATCCCTGTCTTGAACCGTCCCACCCCGCATAAAAAAAGAAATGAAACTGTTCTTACTCATGACCGCACAGACTTAAATGCAAAAATTTGCTGTTGGCACTAATTATTCCCCAAAATATCAATGCAAGATCAATATTTTAAATCAATAGCTTTCTATAGGCCATTAGCAGCCAATTATAAAATCTATAAAAAGTAAATGCAAGACATTTATTATATAAATATAAAAGACTTTTAAATTACATGAAACTCCATATATATATATGGTTCAGATACTGATACTAAATATTATAAAGGTGTCCATTTTTACTTTACGCCTAAGGTCTCACACAGGTTAAAAAACATATGCTTGCCAGGTGGTGGTGCTGCTCATCCTTAATCTCAGCATCTGGGAAGCAGAAAGCAGGGTGACCTCTGAGTGTGTATAGAGTGAGTTCCAGGACAACTAAGGTTATACGAAGAAACCCTATCTCAAAAGAAGAAAAAAGAGAAAGAAACACACACTTTACTGCTGAGACACACTCCCTAAGTCCAGAGATGTCTTATTTTTCTCTTAATTAGTTATTTTAGATAGCATGTTAGGAGACTTTAAAGTTTTTTTTTTTAATTTAATTAATTTTTGAGGGGCTGGAGAAGTGGCTCAGTGGCTAAGAGCACCTGTTCTTGCAGCGGACCTGGGTTTGAGTTTCAGCACCCCTGTGGCAGCTCCCAACCACCCGTAACTCCAGTTCTAGGACCTTCTGCCTTGTTTTGACCTCTGCAAGCATGAGCACATGAGGGGCACAGACATATGTGCAGGCAAAACATTCACGCACATGAAGTAAATAAATCCTAAAAAGTAAATTTAATTTTTACTTATATAGGATAAAAGTATTCATATTAATGGGATGATGGGATGGTTTGACATATGTGTGTTACTTTAGTTGTGTAAGATATGCTTATTTTTTCAAACATTATTTCTTTATGCTAGTTACAGACTTTCAAAATACTTGTTTTTTATGTGTGTTCATGTGTGTTGTATGTGTGTGCATGTATTCCTAGGGTACATGTGCATTTAGATGCCGTGGGTCAATTTCAGGCTTCATCTTTGATCATGCTTCACCTTATATTTTGTGACAGGAACACTCTAGCCAAGTTACTCGGTTAGTGAACAATAATTCCCCAGTGCTGGGAATACAGATGAGCACCACATTGGAGAACTTTTATGTGACTCGCTAGTGGTCCTCATGAATTGACCTTGGACTTCTCATACCACAGAACCCTGAGGGATAAACTCTATTTTTATTTTCCTGGACAGTGCTATTTTGGTAACAGATTAAGATTGTCAAGAATAAAGATACCATACAAATCTCAAGCCAGTTTCCGGCTGCTAGAGTTCTTAAATATCTTGCTTATTGGGATGTTAAAAAAAAAATTGAGGATTCCAGAGTCCTCGTGTAGGACCGAGCCAAATGTAATTCACTCACTTTGTAGTTTTTTTCCCCTTTTTTTCCCAAAGACGAGTTCTCACTATGTAGCTCTGGCTGTCCTGGAATTCACTATATAGACCAGGCCACTTTAGATTCTTAACATTTTATTATCCCTTCTTGTCATGATGGCTTACAGATTGGTCTGAGGGTTGAGGCACTGTGGTGACTAGGGAGCCAAGAGGTTTCTGATGAAGTAGAGTCACTATTATATCTTCTTTTTCCTAGATTAGCGTGGGGTGTGTGTCTCTTCTCTATATAAAGTCTATATAGAAACATACCCAGTTTTTAAATTTACTTTGGCTAGTGCTACAAGTATGGCCTTGGGAAAGGCATACCTTCACTTCCCATTATATATGGTAACGAGGCTAACACCTTCCTTATAGGGCTATTGCAGTGATTAAATCAAGGACACACAAAATCCTGGCACATAATAGGTTCAACACATTGGCTCTTGCTCTGCTCTTTTTGCCTCTTTGTGTGTTTAACGGAGTCATAAGTGTGTTCTCGGGAATAAGTGTGGTGCATTGTTAGGGCTTATATCGACTCAGCATCTCTTGAAATTTCTCATACCTGAAGCATGACCCAGTACCCTTGATACTAGGTCTACACCACATCCAAATGGCTCGGGCTTGTGGCTAGAGATAAGAATGTAGCAGTATTGTCTCTGCCAGCAGTGTGTGTGTGTGTGTGTGTGTGTGTGTGTGTGTGTGTACATGAGCACGAGTGCATACATTTTCGCACTTTTTTTTCTAATTCAGGAATTTGCCACAATTTCAAAATTATAATCTAGGTGCCACACTTTGTTTTGAGTGACCTGTGAACAAAGGACTCCTACTTTCCCTTAGCCAGGATCTGTGAGTAAAAGTCATTTCTGGTGGTACTGGTGCTTTAAATCTGCAGTTCTGACAAACCAGAGGCGACCCAGTGACAAGGTTTTCCTGGATGTGTCAAGAATGCAAGGTTGGGTTCTTAAGACAAATGCTGACCAGGTAGACACCGTAGAGGAGGCAAATGAGAGCCTGCAGGTCACCCACCGGTGTACGTGTTTCCTGTCTGAAGGACTTTCTGGTTGCTCATGGGGCTTGTGGAAGGCCCACTGTGAGACCCCTGCTCCTTTTTTGTTTTTTTTTTTCCTCGAGACAGAGTTTCTCCATGTAGCTCTGGCTGTCCTGGACTCGCTTTTTGTAGACCACGCTGGCCTCAGGCTCACAGAGATCCGCCTGCCTCTGCCTCCCTGAGTGCTGGGATTACAGGGGTGTGCCACAGCTCCTTGGCTGTGAAGCTCCCACTTCTAAGCTTGTCTAATAGGGCTGCTAGAAGCTTTGGTCCTGGAGCCCCATCTTAGATAATTTTTAAATTGTTTCCTTGGACCCAGGATCTTGCACATAGTAGGCAAGAGCTATGCCACAGAGCTGTGTCATAGCCCTGGATCCCTGATTTAACTGTGCCTTTCTTGAAACAGAACAATGGGTTTTGATTTATATAAAACTTGGCGTGAAAACTCTTGAAAGTGCATCCCATGTTTCCACTTTTATAGCTAAATCACAATAAGTCTAAGAAATTATTTTCTAACTTGGTAAGTCATGCTTCCAGCTTTAATTCAAAAGATTAATTTCCAAACCAAAGCATGCACAGCTAGAGTGATTTCGATGATTGTGTTAACAGTAAGGCGAGGGTAATTAGAGGTTGACAAAAATTCCTTAAAGTCATAGGCTGGTTGTTCCGAACTGGATGACGGCTAGAGAGGTTGCCATCTCTCTTAGCAGATGTGGAGGAGCTCAGGAGTCAGGCCATGTTGGTATCTTGCATCCATCATTGGCTACGATCCTTGAGTCATGTTTCTTAACATCTCTGAATTTTAGTTTCCTTGTCTGTAAGATGAGGATTATAATAATTCTGATGCTTCAGAGTTTATAAAATTCAGTGAGTTTACTATGTAGAACACTTAGTGCCTGGCTCATTGTAATCATTCAGTACTTGGTTCTGTTTATGATCTGCCACATAAAATAGTCTGGAATAATGTACAGATGTACCTTGACTTAGGATGAAGTAATGAGCCAGTGGATCCATGATAAAGTACTGGAAGCAGAAACATGCATGTAACATAGCTAGCATTCATCGGAGCTTAGCAACACTGTACACCAGAGAACATGCCTGGGAGCCTCTTATCCCTGTGCTGAATGGCTGCCTGTGAGCTGTTGCTCACTCTTGTGTCCAGCATCAAAGTTTCACATGCGGTTTCTACAGAATGTGTATGCCTTTTCTACCACTGTAAAATTAAAAACTCCTATGGAGCCATCTTGAGCCTGTTTGACCTGACCATCCCCACTCTGTTTGTCAGGGTACACGCTCTTACACTGTGCGGCAGCCTGGGGCCGTCTGGAAACTTTGAAGGCCCTGTTGGAACTGGATGTTGATATAGAGGCTTTGAACTTCCTGGGAGAGAAAGCTCGAGACGTTGCTGCTCGCTATTCCCAGACTGAGTGTGTAGAGTTTTTGGACTGGGCAGGTAAGGAGTACATGTGGTGGTAACATGCTTTGGAGTCATGGAATGAGGTGATTGACAGTTCCACCTTCCAGCTAGGTGCTGTCTTTTCTGTTGTTAACACTATATGAAGATTGCCTCCAATGTTTTTATTTTCTCTTTTACTTTGCTAATGACCATAAAGCATTGCTCTTTAATTGCAACTCTGAGAGTGTGCATGTGTGTTTCTGTATGTCTTGTTGGCTTATCAACTTTTTTTCTGAGAGAACTGTGACTGTGTGTGTGTGTGTGTGTGTGTGTGTGTCTGTGAACGTCTTGTTGGCTTGCCAACTGCTGACAATTTAAGCAATAGATTTCCATAGCGCTGAACACACAATATATATTCGAGGCTGTTTTCTGAAAAACCCAGGCAAAGTACTCTAGTCCTTGAATATTTACATATTAGCATATTTCAGTAACATATTTGATCACACAGGCAGAAAAGTTGTTATTGAAAATGAAAAATATTTCCTAGGAAAAGTTAACTTATGGTGTCAGCAACCCAAACTGTAGTTACCCCGTCGCATGGGAGGACTTCTGAGACCTGGCATTTTTTCCTTCAACTTGGCTACTGGTTACATGGGCATTTTATTTTTGAAAGTTCACTGAAATATACACTTAAAAATTTCACATCTTTTATGCATATTCTATTTCAACAGAGTATTAAAAAAATCTATGTGCTACCTTGAGTTTTTGTTTCATTTTGCTCTCATTCCCCAGATCTGTAGAATATAGCTTGAAGAGACTTTAGGAAGACATAACTGAGTAACTTTCTGTGTGTGCTTATAAATTTCAAACCGCTTTTGTGTGGCTATCTGATTCATGTGCTTAGCAAGCTTTCACGGAATGTCCACCACCAAATATGCTAATATTGCTGTAGGCACACCTGCTTGTTTCTGCCTTCTAGACATTTTTTTGTTTGTTTGTTTTGTTTTGTTTTAGGAGAAACAATCATTTGGCAATTATATAACAGTATCAGAAAGATGTATTAAGAGAAAGGTTAAAAGTAATAGCTGGTAGGAAAGGCAGTCCGCCAGGAAGCCAGTTTGTTGGGGTTCAGCTGGGCCTTGCAAAATGAATATGACTTGAGTATACAGTATCAGAGCAAAGAGCATAAGCAAAACATTAGTTCTGGGAATGAAAGTGACATGTTAGGGGACAGTGACAAAATTATCTTGTGGAGCTTCCATGGGCAATGTATAGTGTAGGTGGAAGGGGTCGGTCTCCCTGGAGAACACTTGGGTTTGAGTACTATAGAATACTATACTGAGTAGAGTACTCAATTCTTTGCCCCTGAGTTTCCTTTTCTGAAAAGAGGGGCTAATGATAGCTCCTTCCTTTTGAGAGTTGTGAAAACTAAATGATACAGTATAAAGCACATAGCAACTACCTGTCATGTGTTCAGGCTGGAAAAACCAAACCAAACTGTTGCTGCTGCTATAATTACCACCAGATTATACCCTTGAGGGCCAGGTTAAAGTGTTTTCATTTTATTCTGGGAGCCACATTAGTAAGTGTGGATTCCTTCTCAGTTGAATGGAAACCCAGGCTTGTCTGAAAAAATTTCAGCAAAGATTGCAGGAAGAAAAACAAAACAAAACAAAACAAAAAACAAAAAACAGCCCTCAAAGAAACCTTTGCATGCATAGGGGACCCTCACAATAGGTTTCTTTTCTACTCTCATTTGACTGAGCTACATTTGCGTGTGCTTAGCTTTAGTATCCCTTGGCTCCTTCCCTTCTTTCCTCCTCTTCTTCTTTAATTGACGTTGTTGCTTAACATTCTTCTTAGCGGAAGAATGTTGGGACACCTGCTTCAGGAACTTGGTCATCATTGATGTCGTGGCCAGTAGTCTGCAGAGAATTTGTTCGATGTCATAGATGGACGGGCTCTTTAGGTCAGTACCATGTTTCTCTAAAGAGGCCTGCTTTTTCAGCTGGAAGAACAAAACAAATGATTTTTTTGTCTTACTTCAAATTAAACTTATATTCCAGATAAGCGAACTTAAACACCCCTAAGATGTACACATCCCATATTTTGCAAAAAGGAAGGTCACCGTGGAAGGCCTAAGTGCAGAAGAGATGCTCTTATTTCATGTATAAGACTAGACTTATCATTGTTACCACCAGCAAATAGTGGTTAGTGTTTTCTAAGGTTAGAGCATTTGCCAAAAAGAAATTAAGATGTAAACAAAATGTTTTCCTCCAGGACATGGAGAAATTGACCCAGTATTGGCCAGATGCATTCCTCCCTGACCAACTGGCTGGCTCTCACAGTATTAGAAGGTGCTAGACATCTTGCCCTGGTCCTGCCCAGCTGTGAACCCTGAATGGCAGTAATGACTAGGATGGCAAAATGTGTCCAGGGATGTAGTAATGGCATGAATATCACAAGCATAACCAACTGCTTTCTGATTGGATTTAAGGCCTGTTCCACAAGAGGAAACTCATGCCTGGTGATGCTGAACTGGCCAAGAACCCATGGCTGGGGAGCTCACAGGTGTCCCGTTGGTGAACCTACTAATATTATTTTGTTAAATGGGCATAATATTGAACTGCCCTCTAAATTTGTATCTCTCTACACTTAGATTAGTGCAACTCTTTGACCCCATCAGAGAAATTTATTTGTGCCGTGGATGAAGGTTCATGCAGAAACTTACAACTGGTCAAAATGCAGAGACTAAATGACTGTGGAGTGTCCAGACATAAATGGGACATCTGTATCATACCCCCTTTCCCAGGCATCATGGAAGAGGGGGCAGAAAGTATGAAAGAGCCAGAAGTCAGAAAGAACCAGAGAAAAAAGCGCCTTCCGACCAGGGCAGGGATTCTGAACTCGTGAACTTAGCAGTGCTTGGCGTTGCCTGCACAAGATCAAGCCAATTCCATTTTAGCACGCAGCCAAATGAGGATCTTTGGACACTTGACAACTTCAGGGAAGGGGGAGTTAGTTTTCTTTAAGTGTGTGGTTCCTGGCAGGTCGACTTGAATAAAAACGCTCATCAGAACTTGTAGCATAAAATGAGCCCTTAAGACTTGTTGGGGGATGGGGATATAGCTCAGTGAGTTGCAGCTTTTGGTTTCTTGCCTAGTATGTAGGAAGCCCTGGGTTTGAGTCCCAGAATCAAATAAATCAAATAAATAGAAGAAAAATATTTCCGTTTACTAAGCAATAGCACCGTATAGTAAGTACACATTAAACAAACAAACAAACAAACAAGAAAAACATTTATCTAGGTCATGTACCTCTTAAGAGTGCGCTATTGGCCCAGACTATAGCGCCATCTATTGGCAGAACTGGGAATTAAGCTATTTGTTTCCCACTAGGTGCTAACATGTAAAAAAGCAGGTTACAGCAGGCTTGGGAAGCTTATGTCAATTTTTGTAGTGCGCTTTCTTCGATAGATTCACAGGTTCTCCAGGAGACCCCCGTTTCAGATTATTTTATGAGGAGACTGAGGAAGGCCACATGAATTAGCTAAGACACACAGGTAACCTCACTTCCTATAATCCTATCCACCGCATCTGAATGTTTTGGTGTGTCTTTTAACTTGAAGTAGGGGTTGGAGGAGATGATTGTAGGCACCCTCTGATTAAACACACATCTGTGGAACTCTTAACTGTGGGCATGACGCTGCTATGTAGTGGAAGTTTTGGTTTCTTTAAAAACTCAGTTATATTCTGTAAATACGTTTTTGTTTTAATCCCAAGTATGGGACAAGGGGCTGTCTTAATTTGTCCACAGCTGATAGTTAGTTGCCTCATGTGGCTCAGAGAGGGGCGTGGTCTTCGCCAGCTGGAATTAGTGGAATTCTGAGGACCCTGGGAGAGTATAAATACCAGAGCCCAGAGAGAGGAAGGCTAGAGGAGGAAGGCTTCTTGTAAGTCTTGCTGTTGCTGGGCTGCTAGATATCCTGACGGCTGAGATTGGTATTTTTCCAAAAAATCCAATGACCTGAGCCAGCCAGAACTAAGTCTAAAGAGGTCTATATCCCCTTCCCCTTCTAACCTTTCTCTCCTACCTCGGGTTGGAGGTTTGGAAGAGAGGTAGAGGTTTAAGGAACCCCAAATTAAAGCAGTTTAAAAAATAGTGCCTACGCTGCTAGATGATGGGGGTGGGGCAGGGAAGGCTGTGGTGGGTAACTTGAGGGACAGGAGAACCTTGTGCCGTGCACTCCTTAAGATTCTATAACTCCTATTTGCATCACAAATTCACCTTTTTCTGGTGTTTTGTCCATTTCATCCATAGGTAATGCACAGATAAAACAAATAGGATTAAGAAGAGCGCTTGTACTATGATATAAATGAGGTGTAAGGAACTCTGGAATATGTCCAAGTTAGCAAAGTTGCAGCAGAGTTTGTCCAGAGGGTAAGGCAGACACTGGGACGGGGGAGCCTTAACTTTCAGGTAGTGTACTTCCTCTGGAAAAATCTCCCATCCAACCTTTGTCCAGGTTGTCCCGTCACAAATGCAGATGCTCTCTCTGAAGAAGCAGAAGAACAGCAGGGGAGAAAGCACAAATAGTCTTTGGTTAGACATCTTTTTGTCTTAACTGAGAAGAAAATCTTGAACTAAAAAAATTGGTCAGGCAGAGCAGAAGGTGCCCCAAGCACTAGATAACGTGGTACTCCCATCAAGGCCTTTCAGATAATCCTGCTGGTCAGCCCATCACACCCAGCAAAACACACAGCGACGATCATTGTTACATCGTCAGTCATAGTGACTCAGGGGTGAGTTCAGTGACATCATTAAAAAAATGCACTGGGGTGAAAAGGTGTACATAGATAGGCACCCTAAGTTTCTTGAAAATGAGCGCTTTGCTAATATTTTGCCAGGGAGTGTTTGGCAATAGGTGTACAGCCATAATAATGGAACCCCATGAAAAACAAAGCAAAACCACCCCCCAAAGGGAGTGAGCTCTTGGTTCGGAACAGCAGAAAGGTGGGCTATCTTGGACCCCTCCATTGTGAAAAGCAGACTCAGAGAACTTGGACGTTTAGATGAAGAGGTTGGATCTAAAGTGTAGCTGGTCCTTTTCTTGCTGTCTCTAGTGACATATGAAAGGCAAGGGATAAACTGGGGGAAACTACTTTATCGTGTCCAATGTAATTTGAGACTAATCTAAAATTTCCAGCATTCAGTTATTCTAAAAATACAGTAAGCCCTTCCATTTATTTCAGGCTTTTATTTTTCTCAGCAAAGTATACTTTTAAGCAGATCTTGTGTGTGTGTGTGTGTGTGTGTGTTCAAAGAAAAACAGACAGTCTGCCTCCCAGAAATATTTTATTCTGTTGTTCTTTTCTCTATAGTGAACATTTTGACAGACATGGGATCCAATGTCATGTTTTATATTTCTTTGGTTCTTCAAAAGAGCCTATCCTAATTCTAGGAACACCCTGAGCGTTCTGATGTGATGTATCCCCGAGGGCTGTTTTTCTCAATTCCTCAAAGACATCGACAGTGAACTGTCTACACAAACCTCACCAAATTCTGGCTGTGTAAGGGGTTCTTCAAACAGGATGGCTTGCTCTTTCTTTTTGTCTTATTTTGTGTTTTTCTGTCCTGTTCTTTCAGATGCAAAGTCGCTTCTGAAAAAATGCATTACCAAGGCCTCTCTCCTTGTTACTGACCCAGAAAAGGGACCAGGGAAACTTCTCAAGGAAGACAAGGTACCTCTTTGTGATCATTGCCTGTCCTGACCTTATAGAGGTAGCTGGTTCTCTACTCTCCTTCCTCCCCTCTCCTTCCTCCCCCTCCCTCTCTCCTTTCTACAGTAAGCTTCTGAGAAGAGATGAAACAATACAGAGTAAATGATGTTGACATAAAATATCACAGCTGACCACATAGATGAATGTTAGAAAAGTTCTGTTGAGTGAAAATTTGGAAAAACAAACAAACAAACAAACAAACAAACAAACCCACCAAAGCTCGCAAAAGTTTTTCTAAAGCTAACCCTCCCAAGGCATATCATCAAAAGCCTGTTTTAACAGAAAAAATACAAAAGGAGAGGCCTGGATCATGCTTGTATCCCTGGGGCTGGTTCTGAGTGGTGAGGAGGGTTCAGGAGCTGTTAGGTTTCTGTTCTTCTGTTGGAGTACTGTGCACCTCTGATACTCATTTCCATATTTTGCTTCAAACCTTAACACATACATGATACAATTCAATATGTATGTGTATACTGTATAGACACACACAACACACTTTAGCATATATGCAAATGTATCAGATCTTCCACAATGAGAAAAAATTTGATTTGGATATACATTAAAATTGTGTCCATTAAGCTGGGCATAATGGTATTTGCCCCTATTCCAGCATTTGGGAAGCTGAGGCAGAAGGATTTCCTTTAGTTCTAGGCAAGTCTGGCTACATTCTGAGAACCAGGCCACCCAGGGCTACATAACATGACCCTGTGTCAAAAACTAAGTATGTTCCAGTATTAGAAATGTGTGATGGCTTTAAATTGCTCTCTGTGTTGCCGTGTCGTATTCCTGAGAATTTGTTCTGGCATTATTTGATGAAATGTGGTTATCTGCTTCTTAAAGGGCATCAACAAATCTCACCAAAGTACACACTGGACTTGTAGCTTCATAAACAACTTGACAAAATTTCTTGTGAAAGAAAATCCAGAACACAGTAGATCAGAGCAGGTCCTGGGGCTGTTGGATCTGCAGTTCACAGCGTTCTCAGCATGAAGAAATGGTGCCCTGTCAAATTGTTACTAGAAAAGCCTTTACATTTCAATAAAAATGTAATGTGCACACACCATTACTTAGAAAAAGTCAAAATACCTAGACTGAATTTTATGTCCTTTTCATTTCCAGTCTTATTACCCTGGAGTTCTGATAATGATTTTGTGATTTCATATTCCTCTTTTACTTATATAAACACAGATAATAGAGTTTTGTAAGGGAGATCTTCTTGCTATAAAAGTTGGACCCTGCTATATAGGTTACTATTATTACTAACTTGCTTTTCCCCTCTCTGGGTATCTTATAGACACTTCCTTGACTCTGCCTCTTTCACCCACTTCTGTACGTTTTTTTCAGCACTGTGGAAAGTACACACCAGCAGGATATTAATTTGTAGTCATCATTATAAACCTTAGCACAATCAACACATTTTTCTTTACTACTTTAAGCTTTTTCGGCCGACACATTGTGTCTGTACGTTCAGGGAACCTGTGAGAACTGCCTTTAAGCAGACATCAGGAGCGTGTTGCCGGTGTGTCATCAAATGTGGAATTTTTTGAACTTCTTCCTCTATCAACCAGTGAGAGGAAGTAAATACCATTTTGACTAAGTTTCCTGTAGCTCGTACCATCCGTCATTTTTCTAAATCTTCATTTTTGTTTTATGTGCATGAGAGTTTGTCAGCATGTTATGCACACACACCAGGTGTGTGCAGCACCTGTCGAGGTCAGACGTGGGCACAGGGTCTCCTGGAACTGAAGGTACAGATGGTTGTGACCTGCCACATGAGTACCAGGAGCTGAACTCAGGTTCTCTGCAAGAGCAGCAAGTGCTCTTAACTGCCGAGCCATGTCTCCAGCCTTACTCTCCACCCATTCTTTTTCAACTTTTGCAAATCCTTCTTTCATCAAGAGGGCTGGATAAAAAAAGAGAATCAGGGAGAAAGGACAGACTGGTTTAAGGCTTCTTGAGTCTTAAGGGTGAATTTCATGACTTCTCATTCTGCTACTATTTGACGGTTCAGTACCAGAAGCCGTATGCTGTTTCAAATATAGTTATCTAAAATTAAATATAATTTAAAATTTAGTTCTTCGGTTACACTAGCCAGACTTCAAATACTTAAGAGGTAAATATGCATGCGTAAGGATTACTATTTCAGATGAGGTTCTCTCGGGTACCACCAGAACCTTGGTTTGCAAAAATAATATATTTATTTAGTGTGTGTGTGTGTGTGTGTGTGTGTATGTGTGTGTGCCTATGTGTATGTGTGTATGTGCATGCTCATGTGTATGTCTCTGTGTGTGTACACTTGCATATGCTCATGTGAGGCACTCACATGCGCTGAGGTCAGAGGACAGCTTGGGTGAATCAGCTCTCTCCTACCCCGGTGTGGGTTCCTGGTACTTAACTCGGGTCCTCAGGTTTGAGGAAAGTGCCTTTAGCCTAAGCTTGCCTGCTGATCCTAGAGAGATACTACACTCTCATTTTCCAATACCCATGTGGAAGTACATTTACGTCTATCCCCAGAACACCATCCTCAATGCATGCCGTACGAGAAACGAGTGGTTGGAAACCCATCCAGAAGCTTCCATCAGTCAGATTTTAGAGCAGAAACAGCAACTGGAAGACCTTATGGTCCCCATCATCACGAGAATGTCTACACCACGTAAGTTTTAGTCTTGAATGTCAGAGAATATAATAATTCAGTTCAGTGTTGTTGTTTTTTTTTCTGCTGCACCATAATTTTAACTGTCTTAATTTAGTTAATAGTAACTGAATTCTTTTCATAAGACATGCCCGATTCTAATCTTGATATTACATTTATTGGTTGTTCAAGTTTATATGATTATAATGTCCTTTTGAAAGATGATTTTATTTTAAGTGTCTTTTTTTCTGCATGCCTGTATGTGCACCCTCATATGCGTATAGACGTCATATACCCTTGGAGGTCAGAGGGTATCAGATCCCTCAGAACTGGAACTGCAGATGGTTGTGAGCCACCACACGCGTGCTGGGAACGGAATCCCGGTCCTGTGCAAGAGCATCCAGTCCTCTTAGATGCTGAATAATCTCCCTGTGTCTGCCTTTGAGTTTTTTGAAGTAACATTTCCAGTTGCCTATGCGCATGGAGTACTTGGATTACAGGTACCACTGTGCCTGGCTTATACCATTGATTTTGACCAGAGATTCTCACCCAGGAGAGGATACTCTTCTGGGAGACAGGGTGGCAGAGTCTGGAAAAGATTTTTCAGTATTATAATTCTGTAAAACTGCTGTGGAAATAATATCCTGACACCAGAAGAAGTGGACATGTCAGAATCTTATTAGCAGGTGTGGTGGTTTGAGTAGGTTTGACCATAGATCCATGAGTTCGGATGCATGGCCCATAGGGAGTGGCATTGTTAGGAGGTGTGGCCTTGTTGGAGGAAGTGTGTCACTGTGGGGGCTGGCTCTGAGGTTTACTATGCTCAAGGCCCACCCAGAGTGGAATCAGAGCTTCCTCCTGGCTGCATTCAGATCTCCAGCACCATACCTGCCTGTACGCAGTCTTGCCCCCTGCTGTGGTGATAATGGAGTAAACCTCTGAAATGGTAAGCCAGTCTTAATTAGATGTTTTCTTTTATATGAATTGCCTTGGTCAGGGTGTCTCTTCACAGCAATAAAACCCTAACTAAGACAACTGGTAAACCTAACATTTTTTAAATGGCAGCCTTACTGTCAAACAGATTTCATAAAATTTACCCCTTACAGGCTCTAATCAGTGCTTTTCAGTATACTCACAAAGTTGTGTGATTATCACCATCTCTAATTTTAGGCCATTTTGCTAACTCACAAAGAAGGCCTACACTTACTAACAGGTGTTGTCCATTTGCCTCTACCCAAGCCCTGGCAAACATTGCTTTTCCTTCTATCCTTATGGGTTAGTTTGTTTGAGTCAGGGTCTTGCTATGTACTCCTGCATGGACTGGGGTCTGTGAGTTAGATCAGGCTCACCTCATACTTGCTGTAATCCTCCTGCCTCACCCTATCAAGTGTTGGGGATTATAGATGTGAGACATCATGCCCAGCTTGGATCTGGTTGATCTGAACTCTTCATAGATAGAATTGTGACATACACAATTGACTTTTGTGATTGACTTCTGTCCTTGGCATAATTCTTACCTTTTATTCTGTAACATGTATATTACCACTTAATATGGGTGAATACATTGGTAAGACTACACATTTAAACCATTTGTCAACCTGAGGACATTTTGGTTTTCACTCTTAGGCCAGTATACACAATGGTGATAAGAACTGTTTAGCCTTCTGGGGAACTGCTAAGCTGTTTTCCATTTTCCATTCTTAGCAATGGCACATCAAGATTCCAATTTCTCCATGCCTTAGATAATGTTTATCATTGTCTCTAAAATATCTTAGACACACTTAGTGGATTTGAAGTGGCATCATACTTTGATTTGAATTTTCATGATCACTAATAAGTGTGTTTATTGGTTATTTGTGTAATTACTCTGGAGAACTATTCATTTTGATTATTTTAAATCTTAAACTTGAAGTGTCTTTTAAGTATCTCATTATAGAAGTTCTTTATATATATATATCCTAGATACAAATCTATTATCATAAATGCTACTCCAACTTGGACTTGGTGACAAATGACTGCAGTCTCAGCACTGGGAAGGCTAAATAAAGCAGGAGGGTCACGAAGTTGAGGTTACTTTAGGCTATTGACTATCCACTGCTGACAAATACATGTCATTTCTATGTTCCCTGAGAGCTGAAGGAAGGATGAGTATGAAAGAAGAGCAGGGATAATCAGAATAATTGAGAAAAGGGGGCAAGTTGGCTAACTGCTCCTCATCTGCTAAGGTGTTTTTCTGAGTAAGCAAAAGGCTATAATTGGGATTATTCCCATCCTATGAAAGAAGGAGAAATTGGCTTTCCAGGGAAGCACATCCAAATTGCATCTACAGATAAGACTGGCATTATAATTCTAATCTCCACCCTCCACAAAGGAATGTGGCGGTGGGGGCAGTTGTGTGTGTTATTAGTTAATGAACAGCTTTGCCCTAGCACTGGGCTATACAACAATGTCCTGTCCATTCA
Organism: Psammomys obesus; assembly: GCF_907164565.1. NCBI lineage: Eukaryota > Metazoa > Chordata > Mammalia > Rodentia > Muridae > Psammomys > Psammomys obesus. The sequence continues at coordinate 8,853,849 of NW_026596057.1, read as the reverse complement.
GAATAATGTGCGGTGCTGTGAGGTAACAGAGCCCAAGATTTTGCAGACAGCTTTCTACTCCTCTTTTCATTATTAATAGATGTAACTGACACGGTACTGCCTGCTGCATGAGTTTGTCTTCATTTTCTTGGTTATATCTTTGGTTAGCTGTCATTGTCATAGCTGAGATACCATCGCTTAACCCTACTCTTGCATTTAGTCCTGTGATATAGTTTGAGTTACTTTTTTTTCTTTTTTCTTTTCTTCTTTTCTTCTCTCTTCTTTTCCTTTCCTTTCCTTTTTCCTTTCTTTTCTTTTCCTTTCTTTCTTTTTCTTTTTTCTTCCCTTTCCTTCTTTCTTTCTTTCTTTCTTTCTTTCTTTCTTTCTTTCTTTCTCTCTCTCTCTCTCCCTCCCTCCCTCCCTCCCTCCCTCCCTCCCTCCCTCTCTCTCTCTCTCTCTCTTTCTTTCTTTCTTTCTTTCTTTTCTCTCTCTCTCTCTTGTATATGGTGTGGGATAGAGTTCAACTTCACTTTTTTTGTGTCTTGTATCTATTACTTAAGCTTTTTATGTTTGGCAAGAGGGATTGTAGGTTTTACGAGGCCGAGACAATTAGGCTTGTGTAGGTAGTTGAGAGGCTAGCCCTTGCCATCGGGGTAAGGAACGTCTACTGAGCAGACAGGCGGCACCCTCCTTGAAGAAAGACAGTCTTTAGAGTGCTCCACCTTAGGCAGCCCCTTATGTAGATTGTGAGTAAGATTATGTGTATTCCCAGAAAGGTAAAGCAAGTTCAGAGAGGCTCAAAGGAACAAAGAGAGAGTACCACGAAGCAGGAGGAATTGTTGCCATGAAGCCAGGGTACAGTTTGACAGTTTTAGAGTTGAAAGCACAGGCAAGCAGTAAAAGGTTCAAATTAGGGACTAAGGAAGTGGAGAGCTCCCATTTTGCTGATTGTAGTTCTTATGTCACAGCAGGGTGGAAAACAGGTCCGTGAAGTTAGCTTGTGATCATTTCATTAAAACTACCGGGAAATAACCTGACGGCTTTAAGCTTTACTTTATGAGCAATGGGACACCATTACAGAGCTTTTAGGTCTGGAGAGAGCTCAGCCGGTAAAATGCTTGCCTCAAAAACATGAGGTCCTGAATTTGATCCCTACAAACCACTGAAGATGAGCATGGTGCCACATGCACGCAGTTCCCTTGCTGGGGTGGTGGAGATAGGCAGATTCCTGGGGCCCACTGGCAGGCTGGCCTTGCTAAGTCAGCAAGCTCCAGACCGGTGAGGGACTGTGTCCCAAGAAAAAGTGTGGGCATGTTCTGAAGTAGGCCACGTGAGGGTGTCCTCTAATCCCCAAAGGCAGGTGGAGCTACACGCACAGCCCACACAGGTGCACCTGTACGCCTCCCCGACCTGCAACACACAAGGTGCTTGGTGTTGTGTCCCTGTAATCCTAGAACTTGGAAGGCTGGAGCAGGAGGATCACAAGTTTGACACTAACCTGAGCTGCATAGCAAGACCCTGTTTCAAATACACAAAGAAACAAGCTGTCAGGGCAGTAGAGAAGAGGGATTAAGCAGGGGAGAAAAAAACAAACAAACTGGTTTTCTTGGTGAAGTGGTTTGGAGGGAGAGGAAACTAGTGAAAGTCAAGCCCTACAGTCCAGAAGCGAGCTAGGACTTCAGTTACTGGTTAGACAGTCCATTTCCCAAGCATTCCATCACTACCTCTGAGCTGACCCCACAGCCCTTGCTCCCTCCTCCTCACCTCTGCAGAGGAATTGCTCCTTTCCTCAGGTCCCTTACATTTCTGCCCCTCTAGGCCCTTAATAGCATCAGATGTTATGTTTTGATGGAACCTCTGAAATGATTACAACAAAGAAATGAAGATGACAGAGGTTCAGCATCTTTAATCAGAGTTCCTCTAGGCAGTGTCGAAACAAGAACTAGGAATAGTGGGAATGTGGAAAGATGTCCTTGCAACTTTACATACACGGAAAAAAGGCATAGGCTATTGGAACTTGCATTCCCAAGTGTTAGGGTTTAATTAGCAGCTGGTTCAGGGTATTCTGATGTATTGCATGCCCATTGTTTGAAAAGCTGGCTTCACTGTGTTTCATACCTCAAGCTAGTTAAATGTCATTTAAAAATCTGCTTCTTTCAGGTCTAGTGAAAAGCGCCAAATCGATAAACTAAGCTGTGGTTAGCAGAGAAATCAAGACTGCACCTTCTGCAGATACCACATGGTGAAGAAGCCTTCGTTATATTCCAATGTTGAATACGACCAACCTGTTCCTGCCAAACTCAAGGAATAGACACAGGGTTTTGCAAAAATGCTTGGGTGCAAATTTAGTCACGCAGGCTTTGTGTTAGGCTGTTCAGAAAACTCTCACCTGGATCAGGGGCGGGACCTCTGCTTCTCCAAGCACATCTCTTCCTGAGTTCCCATGCTCCCTCAGAAGAGCTGAGCGAGGCTTTAAAAACCACACAGAGAAGCTAATAAATTCATGTGTAACTGAGGCTAGAAATTTCCACTTGAGTAGGGTATTCCATTTTAAAAAGATGCACTAGGCCGTTTCTAAAAGAGAAGCGCTTACTCCCTCTCAAGAAGCAAACTCTAGAAAATGTTTGGGACAGGGTCCTCTGGTTGTAGCTGTTACTTTTTGTGTCTGAATTAAAATTCACAGATCTGCCTCGTTTCCATCTCCAGGGGTTTGGTACTATAGATACTGTAACTGGCGCTGTGCCACTTTCTACCATTCTCTTTAGATTCCCTACATTTTAAAGGTCATGGTTACCAAAAGGGTCTTCCGAAAGTCTTTTTTTCTAGTCAAGTTAAGCAGGACCCTGAACTTCCTATTATCTTGTGACTTTCTGGGAAAGTTTTTGTAGAAAATAAAATGTAGAAAATAAAAGAAGAGAGAGAGAGAATATTTATTCCTTGTTTTTATCACTTCCTCCTGTCTTGCTGTGCAAACTATTTTTCATTCTTTAGGAGAAACAGAACAAGGGAGCCATTCAGTAAAACTTGTTAGGCAACTTCCACTTGGTCACAGTATTGAGGTCATCTTGTTTTAAATGTTTCCCCCAGTTTTTTCACTTTTGAGATCTTTTCACTCTGTGAGCAATTCCCATTTGGCTTCCTTCAGCACCGCTGATGCTAGCCCACCTCCTCGACACCCTTACACTGCTAGAAGAAGATCTATGTTTGACCCTTTTAATACAGTATATTTCAAGATACTCAGTGCACATCACTGAGATCATTAGGAAGAGGGAAGATGCCATTTTTTTTTTTTTGTTGTTGTTGTTATTTTTATCCTAAGTCACAGTTTCTGAGCTTTGGTCATGAATATAACAGTGCTTTCCAGGTCTGTGCTCCTGGAAGTGGGAAGGAAGTCCGAAAACTCACTTCTATTTCTAGGTAAGACAGAAGCATTTTTAACGACCTGCTAGAATAACTTCTCTCTCTTTCCTTTGTCTCTCAGTCTTTGTCCTCTGACATTTTATAGCCTTTGATACAGTTGCTAACACAGTATTTGTATAGTCCCTTGCCTTGGCACCTTTAGGCCAACATCCCAACTTTCTTATGATCTACTTTTCTAACTCCCCACTAGCTTCTCCTTTTAACCTTGTTGTCAGAACCTCAGAATTCACTTCTGATTCTTGGTGGGACAGTTGTTCTTCTTCACCCCATGGCCATCTTTGTCTCCAATATTACAAAGATCTAACCTTTTCTTCTTTGGGACGTTAATAGTGCCAGAAGCCTCATTCTGGGTTCTGTGTAATTTCACTCTTGTGTCTCCATATGAGTGAATAATGACCTTTATGAAAGACAGACCTTTTCCTCTTACCTAAAGAGCTTGTAAAATAGTAAGTCAGCAAGTAAAAGTTGACTCACTCAGTACTACCTTACTCACAGTACTTAGCATTGCCTAGTACTCCCTAGTATTCATAGAATTCAGTACCTCTTCATTCATTTATGAAGCTTGATTATCATTATAGAAATGATGTCAACCTTATCTTATGCCTTTCTTATGTCAGTGTACCACTGTAATACCTACTCTTCTAACAGATGAGCCACATGCACGGCAAACATAATGGCTCTGTGTCTGTCCTCTCTCAACTTTGTGTTCTTTAAACTTTCATCCTGAATGTCATGGATCTTGTGATTTCTGAGAGATTTTTGGATCTTATTTGAGAGATTCCTTTGATGAGGGGATCTGAACACTTTTTAAATGTCTGTATATCTATAACTTCTGTTTTGCAAGTGATGATATTATTACCTATTGTTGCACTGACTTAGAGATTAAGAGGAGATTTAGCTGCTCTTATGCTGTGAGTTTACTGTTATTTCATTAGCTGCATGGTGTTTTCTGAACTTGATAGACTAGTTCCCTTTTAAAAGCACATGCTAACAATTCAGGAATGCCGCCCCAGTATTTGAAAGGTAGTCAAAGGCTGATTTAATGTTATGATCAGTTCTAGATGGTAGTTCTTTAGATTTTGTGTTTCACTAGTCATAAAAATGTAAAGATATAAAAAAGTAAAGATATAAAATGATATTATTGTAGCATATTAAAATAATAACTGCTGCTTGTTATCACTGTCATGTAAAAAAGACATTTTAACACAGAAAAAAGTAGGAACTATCTGATGACAAGGTGAACTGAATAAGTTAAGCTTCATTATAGGATTTTATGTTAGACATACTTCTCTCATTTTGCCACTATGATATAGCTTTTATCATACACCAAAACTGACCTAGTGTCTAACCTTAGACAGCTACTGCTCTAGAACAATGTAGGCAGACTGACATTTACTTTAACATTAAACCCCATATTGTAAAAGGCTGACAGTTACCCCAGTGTTCTTCTAATCTGCAGTAGATTACATTGTCCAGGCCAGCCTGACCTCCCGTTTCACACACTCCTCTTACTGTGTGGCCCTGTCATTTCTAATGTAGAACTATGAGTCTCTGATCTCTCTTGAATCCAGGGAGCCCATGACTATAGTTGAAAGTGATTCTGTGTCATTTCTGAGGCTAGGTTTTGAGAGGTGATGTGGCTTCTGCCTCAGTCTCTTAAGACACTGGTCTGTGGGGAGGCCAGCAAGGACAGGACCCGTGGCCGGAGCCTGCAGCTCTGACTGCACTCCATCCATCTAGACATCACATCCTGCCCAGACTGTGAGTGAGTCATCTTGGAAATGGGTTCTCCAATCAAGCCACTATTTGATGCTACATGGAGTGGGGGTAAACTTCTTCTGCTGAGTCCTACTAGAATCCTGGACTTCTGATATAAATAAATGTTTTTGTTTTAAGCTACCCAGTGTTGTGTTTATTGGCCACACAGCAAAATACAGCATGTGCATGTCAGAACTCAGAAGTGTGAAGTGACACAACAGAGCCCAGAATGTGTGGCTTTGGTTCTGAAACTGGGTGGTGGGTTGAAGCTGCAAAGGTCTAGTGGGGAACGTGAGTGACAGCGTCCAGGCTCAAGTACAGTCAAGGGAGAACCTTCAGATGCTCTAAGAGGTCACTAGTGGGAGTTTATACGGAAGAGGAAAATGTCCCTTCAAGCTAGAGAAAAAGGCTCTCGTTATGAGGTCACTGGAGGTTTTCCATGATGTTAAGTAATAAACCCAATGATTTGGTGACTATGTCCAACTTTGCCCCAGTGCCACCTAGCCTTTTCTAAAGTGTGAGAGGAAGAAAGGAATTGCGCTGAAGGAAGGAACACAACTTTCTCTTTCATTTTTATTTATTTATTTTTTATTATTAGTTACATTTTATTAACTTTGTATCCCAGCTATATCCCCCTCCCTCATCTCCTCCCTTCCTCTTTCCAAGTCCACTGATAGGGAAGAACCTCCTCCCTTTTCATCTGACCCTGTGTTGTCAGGTATCTTCAGGACTGGCTGCAAATTCCTCCTATTGCCTAGCAGGGCTAGTCCTCCCTTGTGGGGTGGGAAGGTCAAAGAGCCTGCCATTGAGTTCATGTCAGAAATAGTCCCTGTTCCCCTTACTAGGACACCCACTTGGATACTGAGCTACCATGGGTTACATCCAAGCAGAGGGAACACAACTTTCAAGTAAAACTGAAAAGAAATGTGAATGTGCCAGTAGCTACTGGGTTTGAAATTGAAGTGGCTCTTCACTTCCCAGCCTTTCTAGATAACAGAAGTCATTAATGCAAGGAATGACTTCTGGGGAAAGATAAAATCCAGGGCAGAGTTACAGGGGTACCGGTTAAGAATTCAGAAACACTGAAGATGGTACCTTGGGATTCTCAGATATCCGGGCTGTCTTCATGTGCTGGGAAGATGTTTTCTGGGTGTTCTAGGATGGGCATCATGGTATACCCTGATGGAAACAGAACTGCCACATCTCTCTTTTCTAAGACTCCCATGTCAGCTTAAGGAACTGTCTGACCCACCTTTCCTAGGTCTAATGTTCGCTCTTGACCAAATCAGCGTATTGGGAGATCATCTGTCTCACATGCCTGTCTCAGCCACACTGTGTAGTCTACCATCAGAAGCTAGGATCTGGGCAGAGCACACTTCAGCCTTCACTTCCCCAAGGCTACCAGAGACTCTGAGCTGGTTTTGCTCAAAACAGCAAAATGTAAACTTATTATGGCTTTTACAAGAGAGGTTGTAATGAGGAATAGCTTGCCATCTCTGCAGTTTAGTTAGGTGCTGTCTCCACCTTTCAGCTGGGACAAATTTTGTCCAGTGAAGATAAATTTTGTCCAGATTTCCAAAGGTATGTGGACTTGGAGAACCTCAATTGTGAAACTTAAAAATATGAGAGTTGTACTCACAGGGTTTGATGGAACCATGAGAGCTTGAGGGGACAACAGTTGGACAGGAGCTAACCGTGGCAGGGAAAGGCATTGTTTAAATGATTTAAGGGAGTGCAGCTGAGGAGTCAAGGTGACAGCAATCTAAAGTGAAAGTTCAAATGAGAGAAAGCATATCGAGCTGAGCATGGGGTGAGATAAATGAAGACAGCAGAGCGAAAGTTCTCCAGCAAATTTGGTCCTGTGATTTAAAAAAAACTTCACATCTATACACATTAAGTTGCAGAGACTATTTTAGGGTGACGCGGATGTATTAGTTATTATTCAGGGGCATATATAAAACTGTTGGCTGAAATTTGGTCTCTAGAAATTGAGCCGTCCTTTGAAGTTTCTTCAGCACGTAAGTGATGCAAAAGATAATAGATTCTGTCAGGTGCAATGTTCCCCTTGGTGCTCCATGAAAGAGCATTTGTGTCCAAGAGCAACCTTGGTTAGTAAGGCACGGGAGGAACAGAATTTCACACACACACAACACAATCCATCATGGCAGTAAACTTCAGATTGATGATTAGCGTTCACTGAAGAACTATTTAATTATATTTGTTTCTAGTAATTAGGCTGGAGCCCTCCCCCCCCCCCGCAAAAGACATGTTAGACACCAAGAATTTATTGATGAGTATCACCCTCAAGCAAAAAGCTAAAATTCGACGATGACTTTAATGGGGGAAAATGTGAACCTTAAATATTGAAAGGGAAGAAGAAGGGACAATGGTCTGAAGGGACCGAAAGGGTAATGGGTCGCTAAGATAGATTTGACGTGAAAGCAGAAGGGGAGAGGGATGTGGGATGATGGAGGTAGAAATGTGAGCAAAGTATGATAACGTACATGTGATAGTGAAACCCATTATTTTGTATGCCAACTAAAAGTTAATTTAAAGAAAATGAGTCGGAGAGAAGGCAGCGCAGTGTTAAAGAGTGTCAGGGCTAAACTGGACGGAAGTGGCATCAGAAAAACGTCATGTATGTTTTAAAAACACATAAAAACCCTTTTATGTGTTACAGCAGGCAAAGGAAAAATCAGTTAAAAACAGTTGTAGTTGCAGACAACAGTATGGCCATTAAGAAATCCATGCTTCTCTGCAACTCAATAACTCTTCTTAGATTGGAGGTGGGAATAATGAGTGTAGCCAATCAGAATGAAAGCAGGTTGGCAAGAAACCAATAGGAAGCCAGGAAGGAAACCGCTTTTGCTTTGGAATCAGTTGGTGGTACGGACCCTGGCAAACAGCACAACTCAGCCCAACTGAGCCCTGTTCTTTGGGAGTTTGAGAGGCTGCATTTGATTTCCACTTTGAGCCAGCTTAAGCTTGGAGGAACACACTTCTGGTGAAGAACTTGGTTTTAAGGTCATTCACATGGGGATGAGGGCTTGGAGGACAGACCTGAAAGGCTGCTTGAGGGGTGGGGAATAACTTGAAGATGTAATGCCTCCCCCACCGCACTTCCTTCTTTGTATTAGAGTCTTTGTGACTGGCAGCAAACAAGTATAAAACAGGGGGCAGAAAATAAAGCCTATTCCTGAGGCTACTCAGGACCTTTAGGAGGGTCTTAGGTTAGGGTTAGCTAAAGAAAAGCAAAACAGCCCAAGTCCTTCTCAGGACCATCCCAAACGTTTATGCGGGCTATGTCTTACACAGGACACCGAGTCAGCGGGGGCATCAGGCGTGAAATCTAGCTTGCCGTTGATGCGACAAGCCACAGGCCTGTTGTCAGGCCTCATTGCCCAGAGGAAGCCGTACTTTTCCCTAATTTAATCAAAGGCATCACACAATAAAACCTCAATCTTTTCTGGTTATTAAAAATATTGTCCTCCCCCCCCCCCCGTCCTCACTCCCAACCTTAACTGACATGAAGCAACTTACCCTGTTTTTTAATTTGCTGAGAGAGGAAAATAAATAACATTTGAAGTTAGAGAAGTAAAGCAGAATTCCAGAGTGATCTGTTCTCCGGGAGAACGAGGAAGATGTTTATCTTCGCTCCTTTTCTCTTAAAAGATCTCGCTCCTTCAAGTGTTTATGGTGATCCTCCTCACAACCTTAGAGTCAGACACTCAGTCTCTGCCTCTGAGAGACCCACTGCTCCAAGCAAGCACGGGGTCAGATTACCACAGTAGCAGCGCACTCGCCATCCACGCGTAGGTAGAACTATGAGGATAAAACGCCAACACTGCTGAGAGTTCCCTGTAAATATGAAGGGGAACGAGCGACATTAACATGCTCAGAGCTGAGTGTGCCAGCCACCTTAGGACAGGTGGAGGGTGGATGAACCGGATCCCAGCAGGCCTCATGCGCTTTTTTTTTCCTTCTTACAACAGGATAGTCTGCTATCGTGCCACTTAGTCCTGGAAAAGCAATGCCAGCCCACAGCAATTTTTCTTTCTGGATAGCAAAAAATGACAAGCCCGATTTACTGTGTGGGAGGCCAGCTGACTATTTTGTGGTCCAGAAGCACTTCATGATTCTTATCTGTGCCACAACTGTTTTGGGAGGTAAGTAGCAATAGGAGGCTCTCCTTCATCCTTCGAACCTTTTCTCATTGTAGAAGGAGACCGCAACTACAGCTAGAGGGTAGCCAGCGGAACCTCGAGATGTGAACGAAGGCCATCAGTACAGCTTCGTTGAGTTCCTGAGCAGCACTTGTATAGCTGAGCATGTTAGGGGGTAGGTGGGTTAGGGAGAGTGAGAGCGGCTGCCATCACAGAGCTTTCTCAAGGGGGAGGGAGGCAAGCTGGTAATTAATGAGGCAATGGGCTAAGTGTAGACATAAAGAGACTGTCAGGATTCTCTAGTAACGAGGAGGAGGGAGGTCCTGAGAATGCCCACATGACCAGGCCTACCCTAACCAAATATCTGAAATGAGGGGAGGCAGCTGGCCGGAGAACACAGACAATCCACAATTTACATCATTGATGTCACTAATTTTATTTATTATGGCCTAAAGAAAAAAAGGATTTCATTTTATTATATATGTGGGAATGTTTGGCCTGCGTACATGTTTGTGTACCATGCGCATGTAGTGCCAACGGAGACCAGGAAAGCTTTAGAAGCCCCTAGAGCTATGTGGTCACTGCTGGTGGTGAGCTGCTATGAATACCAGTGCTGGGAACTGAACCTGTGTCCTTCTGGGAGGTCAGCTAGTGTTCTTAACCACTGAGCCATCCCTCCAGCTCCTATAATGGCCTTTGATGGGATTTTTCTCTACTCCACCCACTTTACCTGCCTAGAAGAAAATTAGAGAGGGCTTTGTAAATAAAGGCCCCCTAAACATTGATTAAGAATTCAGCAGGTATAGTGAATGCTATTCACAGAGAGAAAGTAACCCAGTCAATAACACACAGGTGCTTTGTTCTACAGCTAATTCCCACGAAGAGAGTTTCTAGGTGTCTGCAAATTTTTCTTTTCTTTTTCTTCTCTCTCTCTCTCTTTTTTTTTTTTTACTTAGGAAAAATATTAGCTTCTCTAAAATCTTTTCTGGAGTCAGGAAGATTACTTAGGACTGAATAATAAAACAAATACGTGTAGGCCATGAACTTTGGTAACTCTAGATACACCCTGTGGATGTACAGATACAAAGGGAATTGCACAAACAGTGTGAAAACTGTCTCATTACCTGGGCTTAAGAATAAGAACTGGTCAAGAGTTATTGGTGGATTTGGTTTAGCCTCAGGCTGGAAGGCAGGAAGCACAGACTCTGAGCTGCTACTGAGTCTTGCTTTATGCACAAATGCACAGGATTATGGTCTCCATCTTGTGTGTCTTGGGGAGAAAAGTCTCTGACAAAACAGACTTAAAGGCAGCCAGACAGTGACAAATGCCTTTTGTGACTTGTCCTATAAAGGAGGCTTTCTTCATGGTACAATCATTGCAAATATTTTTGTCTTTCATAAAAAATTGTGGGGTATATGTTATTTAGCACAGAACAAATAGTTACTAACATAAGATTAACTATATGGATAATAAGTTTGGCCTTTTTAAAAATTTTCACCATCCAAACCATTGGTAAGATGCCTAAAGAGAGATCCTAATATGTTTCTGGTTAAGCAAGTGGGAGGCTGGTGAAGCATCAATGTTTTCCATATTCTTCTGTGAGATGCCTAATTAATGTGCATCTTATACTTAAACAAATTGTGTCTGTGGGCCAGTAAGATGGTTTCAGGAGGTAAGCCTGTCTACCTGAGTTCAATCTCCAGAAGCCACACACGGTGGAGAGAGAACCAAATCCACAAGTGTGCAGAGTCTTTGAATCTCTCTCTCTACACACACACACACACACACACACACACACGTCACAAATCCAAATAGCATTTGTAATAATTATTAACTTTCACACATACTATGATTCAAAAGAAGTTGAAAATTAAATAATTAGGTTGAATATTAATTATATTATTTTGAAAATTAAATAACCTCTTTCAATAAGATTTTTTATTGACATGTAACATATATATATACATATACATATACATATATACATATATATGTATATATATATGGGTTACAGTACAGCTTGACACAGGTATACAATGTATACCAGGCTGGCCTTTAACTCACAGAGATTGACCTGCCTCTGCCTCCCCAAGTGCTGGGATTAAAGGGGGGTAATTATTATTTTGAAACTATAATCTATATTTTTATTTTTTAGGGTTTTCAAGGATGGTTTTAAAGAATTCTGAGGCCCTTGTCTTGGTGATTCTCTCTCTGTCAGGATTTGTGACAGGGCGACTGGCTTACCATTTTGTTGAGGTACTGTATACATAAGTCAGAGAGTAAATCAAAGGTCAAACACCTCAAACAAGGTCCATTCCTAATGTACAAGTTTTTCTTCTTCTGTAATCCTGGGGATCAAGCATGGACCACATGCATGCCAGGCAGAAGCACTCTATCAATTATCCACAACAATTAAAAAAATGAACAGGTATTCAAACAATTTCATACAGCATTGAGCATTTTTGCAAAGAAAGACACATAGGAAATACAGTAAGAGAGTCATACATTAGGAAATCTTAAAATTAAGAAGTAATTCAGAAGTGAGGAAAATTCAGCTGCATTGGCAGGTTCCTTGTCATTCTTCTCTGAGCCTTACCCTTTCCCCCTTGTTACTCCTTTTGAAATCTTGTTCCTTTCCTTTGTGGCTACACTGGCTTATTTCCTGATGTTCACTTTAAACACACAGAGACTTTACAAAGGGCAGCACCTCTTTCCTTCTCTAAGATTTATTTATTTTATGTGTATGGGGTGTTTTGCCTGCATGTATATAAGTGCACTGTGTGCATGCCTAGTACCCATGAAAGCCAGAAGAGGGTGCTAGATCCCCCAAAACTGGAGTTCCAGTTTTAGTCACTGTGTGGGTGTGGGGACCTTCACCTGGTCCTCAGTAAGAGCAACACCTGTTCTTAACTACTAAGCCACATCTCCAGTTCCCATAGCAGTTATCTTCACGATAAAGCATCATTGCTCTTTTCTTTCAGATTAAATACAAATCATGCATCATCCACAACATAGCCACGAGAAAAATACTCCTTCATTTTTTCAATTTAGCAATGCCTGGCTTTACTAGCAATGCAATGTAGATTAACAGTTTGTCTCCATCCAAGGTTTCATTTTTTAAGATGGCAAATAATACTTATAGGGCTGCGAAGGCCTACCAGGCTCCCCAAATCCCACCACTCCCACGAGCTAACAGCATTACTATGTGCCACACTCATTTTTAAGTGCTCTGTACTTATGAATTTACCAACTCACTAACCCTTGAGTCGATGCATTCATTCCTGCAGGAATGCGAAGGTAGTAGTGTTCTCTAGCCCCTTTGCAGATGGGGAAATGGGACACAGAGAGGTTAGATGATGCAATTGTGAAACTGGAGTGGTCTGGAATACACTTTTAGGAGAGAATCATTGTAGCGCTTCAAACACCGCTGTTTTTTTCTCTTACTTTATGTACACTTTTTCCTATCCTTATATAGATCACACCACCATCTAAGCATCCTATTTCTCTCCTGACGAAATGGGATATTTCTTTTCAATCCTAAGCAGTTTCCCTTGAGGCCGAAGATATATGTGCGAGGATATATAATAGATATATTAAAACAAGTATCTAACAGCTTATTGGATAGTGACACCAATGGTAAGGGATATCGTTTCCAAAAGTACCAGTTATAGGTTCTAAGCAATGTTCACATAAAACATATCAGAAAAGGTCAGTTTAAAGGGAGGAAAGGGTGGAAAAGGAGGGGCTGGAGAGATGGCTCGGTGGCTGAGAGCACTTGCTGTTCTTGCAGAGGATCTGGGTGATGACTCGCAGCCCTTTGTAACCCCAGTTCTAGGGAACCTGACACTCCATTCTGGCCTCCTGGGGTAATGAATGCATGTGGTGCGCATATGTACACAAGGAAGGCCAAAACATTTACACGTTTACAACTAGAAAACAGCTCTTCAAAAGGAGGAAAGATACATTTGGGCTCACGGTTTTATACTTTTCAGTCCTTGGTTGTTGGCTCCATGGCTGCTGTGGTATGTGGGGAGATGGCGCACTCGTCATCACGGCAGAGGATGGGATAGAGCAGGGCTGCTCACCTCACGACAGAAAGAGCTAGACACGAAGGGGTTTCTAGGCCGAGATATGCCCTAGAATGTCACCTCAGTGACCTTCCGTACAGCGCCCGTATCCTAAAAGGCCAAGGACGAAGTTAGCATCCTCACGATCCACGCCCCAGTCCATAACATCGCTTGTCGCTGCTTGCCGGAACCAAGGCCTCAATCACAAACTTTTTTCTTCCGGGGGCAGGGTGGGGGCGGGGCATGCTGCTAAACCACCACAGTAACAGACTGATTTTTCCTTGTATCTGTTATTTTAGGTGCACCAAATTGTCTACCCTCTTCTAAAAACACCAAGTTTTTCACTCTATTGTTATTTTTTACCTTTAATTGTATTCGTGGCCGCTTTGGATGTGGACTTTTATATAGTCAAGAACGTGTTGTGGCAGGTAAGAAAACATCTTAAGACAGCTAACCATCTTTGCTCTGTGGGGTGGGGTGGGGATGGAAATAATGTTTGCTGAAGGACTGCCACATTTAAGATCTGAGTAAACAGCATCTCAGTTTTGCCCACGAGCAAATTGAAGCACAGAGGTCACAAGAGAGTCAGAAAATATTTAGGTCTGGGTTCCAGTCCTAATACAGTTTCATCTGGACTGTGTCTTTTTGTTGCTGGGATTGTTGTGTTTATCTTTCTCTTTTTCCTTAATTACACTTACTGCACTCTTTGTGTTTTCAGAGAACATCCCCCCCCCCCATTTTGGTTTAACCGTGTTCTTTCTAGCATCTTGAATTATAATTAATTGAGTTGTAGCATTTTAATGGTATTTTGCATAAGCAGGGTGTAATTTTTTCCTCCTTTCACCTGATCTCATGTTTTGACTTTTAGTGGTTTTGTTAGTACTCAATTCTAGTTTTCAAAAAAGGCTTTTTAGGAATGGGGGACACGTTTGTTCTCTCTTAGTTACGTAGCCTTGGCTGGCCTGGAACTCACTACGTTGACCAGGCTGACCTTGAATTTACAAGGTTCTGCCTGTTGGGGTTAAAGGCATGCACCACCATTGGCGAAGGGTGCGAGTCGTTCGGCAGCTAAGCGGAGATGAACAGGTCTGTGGTACGCTGTATCCTCAAGCTCTGAACAATTCTATGCCAGTTAAAAATAACAAAGTAGTGACTGGAGACATACTTAAGTCACCCACTGCTCTTCTAGAGGACCTGGACTTGGTCCCCAGTACTCGCATGGCAGATCTGTCGCCCACTTCCTGCCTCTGTGGGGACCAGGTAGTACACACGGCACAGACATGTGTGCAGGTAGAGCACCCAGACACATAACATAAAAGAAAGAACAGGGTTAAAAAGAAGAAAATGGCGACTATGACCAAAGTACATTGTGTGTATGCATGAAATTCTCAAAGAGTAAGTAAAAAACCTTAAATTGTTAAAAATAATAAAGGAATTCTGTAATTCAAAATATAGTTCTTGAATGCGAATAGATGAAGCCGTGTTATCTCTGGGTGATGTAATGCTGTGTGGTGAACGAGCAGATGCAGGGTGCTGTCTTCGGGTGCTTTTGCTGTAACGCTGCGTGGGGCACTGGTTCACAGGTCTTGCTAACAGGAGTGGTTAGTTTTGGCACAGCGTTTGTCACAATCGTGTACGTGGTTCTGAAGTTCAATGAAGACTTCTGGGACCTGCAGTGCTCTTTACTCTTCAGCATCACCCTGTGCATGATAGACCCTCTGCATTCCGTCAACTCGCTGAAGACTATCGGTACGTCAGGTTCCCTTTGCTAACTCTGATTGTATGATGACCTTATGCTACTTCCTTTGGATTACATTTTTTTTTTTTTTGCATGGTTTATGTGTTCATGGTTTTTGCATATGGCTCAGTGCTTCATTTTCTCAAGGATAATCAGAGTCCGAGTAATCTAGTGTTTAACCCTATTATTTAGAGGTCATGTGGAGGCATTCCAGTGGAAAAAGTGGAAAACTGGTTTCCCTTAAATAAAAAGCTATAAATATGCTACTTTAGGAATAACAATAACGATGATGATGATGATGATAGTATCTCAATTATATATTTTCTTTTTAAAAATTATTTTTTTTATTAATTACAGTTTATTCACTTTGTATCCCAGCTGTAGCTGCCTCTGTCAATCCCTCCCAATCCCATTCTCCCTCCCTCATCTCTTCCCATAACCTTCTCTAAGTCTACTGATAGAAGAAGTCCTCCTCCCCTTCCATCTGACCCTGGCCTATCAGGTCTCATCAGGACTGCCTACATTGTCTTCCTCTGTGGCCTGGTAAGGCTGCTCCCCCCTCAGGGGGTGGTGATCAAAGAGCCTGCCACTGAATTCATATCAGAGACAGTCCCTGTTCCCTTTACTAGGGTACCCACTTGGACACTGAGCTGCCATGACCTACATCTGTGCAGGGGTTCTAAGTTATCTCCATGCATGGTCCTTGGTTGGAGTATCAGTCTCAAAAAAGAACCCTGGGCCCAGATTTTTTGGTTCTGTTTTTCTCCTTGTGGAGCTCCAGACCCTTCCAGGTCTTTCTATCTCCCCGTTCTTTCATAAGATTCCCTCTGCCCAAAGTTTGGCTATGAGTCTCAGCATCTGCTTTAATACCCTGCTGGGTAGAGTCTTTCAGAGGCCCTCTGTGGTAGGCTGGGTGTGGTGATGCACACTTTGTTTTCTAGCACTTTGAATTCAGAAGGCAGAAGGCAGATGGATCTCTGAGTTCAAGACTATCCTGTTTACCTAGCAAGTTCCCGACCAGCCAGGGTTCTATAGTGAGACTTTATCGCAAAAAATTAAAAAAAAAAAAGATGTTTCCAAGTAACTTAATTGGGTTATGGACCAGTCTTGTAATGTTTTGGCAAAGAATGTGGCTACCTTATGTCCTCGAAACTCTTTCTTTCTCTTTCTTTTTTCCTTCCTTCCTTCCTTCCTTCCTTCCTTCCTTCCTTCCTTCCTTTCTTTCTTTTTTTCTTTCTTTCTCTTTTCTTTTTAGTTATTTTTTCTTTTTTTTTGAGACAAGGTTTCTCTGTGTAACACTGGGTGTCCTGGAACTTGCTCTGTAGACCAGGCTGGCCTTGAACTCAGAGATCTGCCTGCCTCTGCCTCCCAAGTGCTGGGACTGAAGGTGTGCACCACCATGCCTGGCAATCTCTCTCTCTCTGACTTTTTCTTTCTCTTCTTTAGTTGAAAAAAGATTTGGTTTTTTGCACACAATATATTCTTATATTCTGTTCACAGTTTCTCCTCCCCCAACTCCTCCCTGATTTTCCTTACCTTCCTGCCCAAATTCATACCCTTTTTCCTCTCTCATTAGAAAACAAACAGGATTACCAAACAAACCAAACAAAAACCCCATAGGACAAAACAAACAAGCAAGAAAAAAAAAAAAAAAAAAAAAAAAAAAAAAAAAAAAAAAAAAAAAAAACAAAAAAAAAAAAAACAAAAAAAAAAAAAAAAAAAAAAAAAAAAAAAAAAAAAAAAAAAAAAAAGAGCCTGCCACGAACTGACCCAGCCAGGGTCCCACAGCCGTGGGAAATCAGAGGTTTGGATATCAGGAAGACACGAGTTTAGGCGGTTTGACAGACAGATGCGCACATCAAGAAGTGTTTGAATCTGCTGCAATTTTACTGAAGTCAAGCTAATAATTTTATAATGATTACATGAGGAAATACCTTAAAGTTGGAATACTTCCCAGAACATTCAGACTTTTACCAAGAATACAAAGTTTACATTTTAACATAGGGCAATGCCCACAAGAAATTTTGGCCTGAGAACTTTTTATCAAAGTAGATAAAGGACAAAAAAACCCTCAAACTGCAGTTTCATTATTGCTAACTGGTGAAGAGGAAAGTCAGGAGCGTAATAGTCCCCGAGCCAGGTGGGATACCTGCCAAAATCTTTCTCTGCATCAAAGTCTAAATACACCTTTGTTAACCATCCTTCCATATGTCTTGTTAAAGATTTACAATTTTCCTTAGAAATAAGACGCCAAGGGGGACATGCTCGAGCCAGCTGTACTTTTTTATGTTATCTTTTCCTAAAGAGGAGCCCACTATTTTTTCATTATTCTTGTAATTCTTTTTGATACTGAATCTGATTCATTACTTTTTTTAAAATTTTATTTTTCTTCCATTCTATTCTTGTTAAAGCTTTTAATAATCTATCAAAAATGTTTCCTTGAATAGTTAATTATGCTGTTCCAAGAATCACAGAGAAAGAACAAAAGGCTCATTAATCCAATCCCACAATCGAGGGAGCATAGAAATCTCAGAGTACGTCTTTTTGGCTTAGGTGGCCAGGGGAAACACATTGCCAGTGACCTCCAGGGAGCCTATTCCCGAGGGAAACGTATCTCCTAGTAGCACAATCTAGTAGCGCAATCTATTGATATGCTACACTGACGACGCTGGAGTGGGTGTAGCAAGAGCCAAAAACAAAAACAAAAACAAAACCACAAGAAACATATAGATTTGGGGACACACATATTCATTCACACAGAAATCCCATAAAAAATACAAAATCAGAAACCATAATATATGTGCCAAAGACCTGTACAGCTTAAAAGAACATCCCAGACCAAGCATCATGAGATAAAACAAAACAAAACAAACAAACAACAACAACAACAACAACAAAAAAAAACCACCAGCACCAACAAAATCTCCAAAAATACCTTTGAGTTCCTTTTATGTCAGTCAACTACTGCTGGGTTTGGGGCCTGTCCCTCAGTATGGTTTGTACACCCAGCGAGACTCTTTTGGAGAAAACACATTTTTTTTTCCTTTGAAAGCAGTTGTCATTTGGAACTGGCTTCCAGGTTAGGGGGTGGGCGCTACATCCTCCTTTCTCAGTGATGGGACCTTTTTTGGTTTAGACCTATGGAGAATATGTGCATGTTGCCAGTCTCTGTGAGACCATATGGGTGTCAGCCTTGCTGTGTCTCGAAGGCCTTGTTTCCTTGGTGTCTTCTATCCCCACTGACTGGTGCACTCTTCCTGCCTCCTCTTCCACAGTTTCCCTAGCCAGGAAGATTTGATAGCGACATCCCACTTAGTTCAGCAAAGTGATTTCCAGACAGTCTAATATTGGCTCTGTCACATGCTCGCTGATAGTCACTCTTGTGCAAGCCTAAATGAGAGAGAACAAGCAGCACAGAAAAGAAATACAAAAAAAAAAAAAAAAAAAAAGCACAGTTTGGGAGGGAGGGAAGCACTAGGATATGTAATCTTGGAGCAGAGGCTTGTGCTGAAAGTGGTAAGGAGAGGCCTGATAAGAAAAGGCAGTGGTGACCTCAGAGTGAAACCCTATACAGCTAATCCTGAAATTTCTGGAAATAAAACGTCTGAGGGATTTTGTGGTCCTAAGAAGCAACAACAAATCAAAGCTCATGCAGATGTTGTTAAGGGGTCCGCTTAGGTCCAACATAACTCAAACACCAGGTCAAGGCAGATGACAAACAATTTATTGTAATCAAGCCTCTACTGATGGATCAGGGTCGCAGAACAGACTGGGGAGTTGAACAACTCCCTGAAGGGAAGTCATAGAGCACATTTAAAGGATGCAGCAGGCATGTGGGGTGGGGTGGGATGGGGATGGGGTGGGGTGGGATGGGGATGGGGTGGGGGTGTTGTAGCATTGTCCAATTGTATTTTGTTGAGCAAGAGAGTTTCCACCAATCAGGATAGGAGTTGGTTCCTGGATTTGGGAAGATGAACTTAGTTTGATCCTGCCAGCAAGACAGAGAAGTTGTCCTTGAGATGGGTACACTCAGACAACTTTCTTCTTACAATAGAAGCTGTTCAGCTATTGGGAAATCCCTAGTTCCCTTAGGGGCCTAGGACCTTGGCTCTCCCCGACCCCCGCCATGACTAATGGACTCCGAAAACAAAATGGCAGCATTTAGAACAAGTTTCTTTTGCTTGTTGCCAACAATGTAATTCAAAGAGCAGGCCAGGCTCCATTTTAAGCAGGAAGCTGAACTTGACAGTGTTGGCCATGTGGTTCTTACTTTAGAGTCATGAAGGATACATGAATAAATGGGTTCTGGAATCTTCCTCCAAGGTTAAGGAAAGCCACGGAGGCCAGGCATGTAGCAAAAGATTCCCTGCATGGAGGACCTGAATTGTTGGAGCCCCCAACATGCTAGAGGAATCAAGAGGTGTGGGGTACTTGCCAAGGAGTGCTGTAGACAGGAAGCGGAACCAGCCCAAGTGAGAGAGAAGAATGTTACGGTCAGCAAAGCCGGAAGGGTGGAGCCATCTAAGCTCTTTGACATCAGATGTGGTGCTACAGGTTTCAGATGTTGCCCTGCCAGGTTTTGTTCTGATTTTGGTCCAGTATTTCCACATGCTGCCTCCCTTCTGCCTTTTTTGAAATGGTAATGTATAGTCTGTGCTATTGTGTGTTGAAAGAACATAATTTGCTTTTTCATTTTACAGGGGGTTACAGTTAGGAAATTGCCTTGCATCTCAGAAGAGACCTTGGATGTTGGATTTTAAACTGTGTTTAGACTGTAAAAGACAATGGGGGCTTTTGAAGTTGGACTAAAAGCATTTTTCATTTATAGTATATAGAGGCTGGGGAATGGAATGTGATGGTTTGAATGAGAAATGCCCCTGTAGGCTCATATATTTGAATACTAGGTCTCCATTTAGTTGGATAGTTTGGTAAGGATTAGGAGGCGTGGCTTTGTTGGAGGAGGCGTGTCACTGAGGGGAGGGCTTTGAGATTTCAAAAGCCCATGCCTTTCTCGATTATCTCTCTGCCTCTTGTTTGCCCAATTATCTCTCTGTCTCTTGTTTGTGGATCAGGTGTAAGCTCAGCTACTGCTCCAGCCCCATGCCTGCCTGCCTGCCTGCTTCCCTGCTCCCCACCATGATGGTCATGGACTCTAACCTCCGAGACTGTAAACCCAAGATAAACTCTTTCTTATTTAAGTTGCCTTGGTCATGTCTTACTACAACAATAGAACAGTAACCAAGATACAGACTAACTAGGAAGAGGGAAAGGATAAAGACAGTTGAACATTAGCGTTTATTTTTCTCTGCTTCTTGATTCACTCAGAACAGGAAGCCCCGTATTTCTGCTGCCATGAATTTCTCATTGTGATGGGCACTATACTAAAACTGTGAGCCACATTAGCCTCCCTTTCCTGCTTCTTCATTTCTTTCTTGCTTTTTTTTCTATGTGTGTTGGGGGGTGGCTGAGTATATGTATATGCAGCATGAGCTTGCAAGTGTCCTCAGAGGCCAGGAGCAGCCTCAGAAACCCAGGAGCTGCACTTGCAGGTGGTTGCGAGCTAAACCAGTTTCTGTGCTGGGAAGCAAACCCGGGTCCTTTGCAAGAGCAGAAAGGGCTCTTAACTGTTGAGCCACCTCTCCAGCCCCCTTAAGCTGTTTGTTGTCAGG
Organism: Psammomys obesus; assembly: GCF_907164565.1. NCBI lineage: Eukaryota > Metazoa > Chordata > Mammalia > Rodentia > Muridae > Psammomys > Psammomys obesus. The sequence goes on along the minus strand of NW_026596057.1, from coordinate 8,833,054 downwards.
TACTTTGTCACAACAACGAGAAAAGTAACTAATTAACTTAATTAAATTAACTAAAATTAATTAAATTAATTCATATATAGCCACATACATTTTAAATGTATAGTTACTATACTATAAAGCATTATATATTTACATATAATCAATATGTTTAATAAATGTAATTAATTAAATCAGCTAAAATTAACTAAATGTAACTAAAAAAAATTGACAGTTCCCTCTCATTCTCAAGGAGCACACCAGCCCAGCCTAGGCGTTTCTCTACACAGTGTGGAAGCATTGGGGAGGTAGACAGGAGATTATAATGGACACCTTCCTTCTTACATAAATGAAGGGGTATGGTCTCAGATTCAGTCAGTGTGGGGTCTTCACTGTCTTCTAGTCCTTAGAGACTGTTCAGCTTTGTGCCAGGGAGGTTCATTCATATCCAGCTCCCAGCACCATTTCCCACAGGGGAAGCTCTCCATTCCCCACATGGCGCCAGCTGTATTCATCAGAATGTACAGAAGCACCATCGTGTTTGTGTCCAAACATCAAACTCTTCACACCATCAGTATCATTGTGATAGTGTGACTGATTTGTGTTATCATTAAGGCAAGTATTCAGTGTGGAAGGAGGCGACTGTTCCAGTCAAAATCAGTTTTTTAATTCTTAGGAGATGAAAGACACTGCCTGGAGACTTACAGGAAAATCAGAGAATGACCAGCATGACAGTTTTGGCAGGAAAGTATCAGATTCAAGGGCCACCACTAAAACTGAAGGAAAAAAAAATACTTCATCATAGGAGGGGAATATCAGAAAATTCAGAGGTTGAAATTTTACTTCTGGCTGCTTGTCCTGACTTGTGAAACCTGTAACCTGTTCATTGCCAAATTCCACAGCAATTTAATTCATGCCATGTCTCTTCTCAGAGAAAATAGCACACAGTGTTAAAACAGAAGAGATCACTTTATAACACCATGATTTCTAATGAAGAAAGCAAATTCATGTCTAAAGTGAAAATCTTAAGTCTACCAGAGAAGTTGTTTCCACTAAGAACTTTCTGCCTTTTAAACGGATTGCATTTGAGCCGAGCTAAACTAACTCAGTAGGACTGGGTCTGCCATAATTCCTGTATAATGCTTGAAAAAGCAGCTTGCATGCTCTGAGGACATTGTTCTATGCAGTTGTTATTTTATGTGTGTGCATTTTTATTATATCAAGTGTAATAAATTACGAATCTAAGCACATTGTTAAGCCATTGGTGGCTGAGATTTTTTTTTTTTTTTTTTTGATAACTTGACACAGGCTGGGGTCATCTGAGAAGAGGAAACCTCAATTAGGAAAATGTTCCCATCAGAGTGGCCAGTAGGCAAACCTCTGGGGCATTTTCCTGATGGATGATTGATGTGGAAGAGCCCAGGTGGTAATAATAATGTTTATTATTAGCTCTACGATTATTACGGTGGTCTATCTAACACCCTATCATAATTAATAAAAGACACAGACACCTGACAGATTTTAGAACAGCCTTACTTCACCTGAAGCAGGGCAGATATTAACCCTCTAAACTCTCAGCCCCAGCCCTCCCATCCATCATTCCACAAAAACTTGCTTATCCTTCCTCTGGGCCAATTTCCTCTATGCATGCCTATCAGCCATGTGCTTCTTCCTTTTTCCTCCTCCTGTACTTGTCTCCTTTCCAATATCCTCTGTCCCCGAAGCCCCTGAACCTTAGCCATGCCTCCCACCTTTTAATCAGCCAATCAGGGATAACTGGGGAAGTCCTTGTCATCACCTGGGTACAGGAGACAGTTCAACATTAAGAACAATGCTCATGGCAAGGTGGTAATTCTCACTGAGTAGAGCAGTCTAACCTAACAGGTGGTTTTTTTTTTTTTGTTTTGTTTTGTTTTTCCTTCTTCTCCTAATGCTCTTAAGAAACTTTGCACTGAAATCAGCATTTCATAGCACCAGGCCAACCCCCAACACAAGGGAATCAAGCAGTAAGATCCTTCATGGGCTCCGCCTTGGTTCCTGCTTGAGTTCTGCCCTGACTGCCCTCCATGACTGACTGTGATAAGGAAATGGAAACCAAATGAACCCTTTCCTTCCCAAGTTGCTTGTGGTTATAGTATATATCCCAGCAATAGAAATCTGACCAGAACAGTAACGTTGAATGAGTGTATTTACACATGGCAAACACTGCACATCAGGCTTTTTTCTTTTTCTGATTTTAAAAGAGTATCTAGCAACCTAGCTCTAATGGATGCCAGACAAGAATTCTATTGCTTAGCTACACTCCCAGCCCAGATGAAGTCCTTTTTAGTTTTGGAGAGCTGGGTTATTGGTATACCACTGGAGATGGGACATAGAGGAGGCCCAAAACAAATTTTGAGAGAGGCGAACCACAGGGTTAGTGAGGAAAAAGATTACTCTGCAAAGAAAGGGCCAGTGAACTTGAAGACACAACAGTGGGAACTATCCAAAAGGAATGAGAGAAAGAGGCTGGGAGAAACTGAGCTTCAGTAAGCTGTGGGACAAAGTCCCCAAGGACGGTAGACAAAGAAAAAGGGGTATACTTTTGAATGAATACAAAATTTTTAATCTGGAACTCAGTGGTTCAAATATCTCAAAAAATTCCCAAGCCCAAGAAAAAAACAAAACTATTCCATAGCAAATTAAAATAGAGGCCTTTAAAATCAACTATCCAGAAAGAAACCAATAGCAGCCATAGGGAATGGTACAGATATATATTATAGAGTATTATAATAATGATTAGAGAAAACTCTTTAGAAACAAAAGATGCAACCGAAGAGGCAGTGCAGCAACGTTTCTTAAGAGCATTAGAAGAGAAAAATACCCGTTAGGTTAGACTTCTGTACTCAGTGAGAGTATCACGAGGTGAAGATGAAACAGAGGCATTATCAAACAGGCGGAAGCTGAAGGAATTTCTCATTTCCTGACTTGTACCATATAAAATGTTAAAAGAAGCCTTTAGGCAGAGAGAAAATTGTGTCAGATGGAAGTTGGGATGTGGAATATGATCTACCAGAGCCCCTGGAAACCACTGACCTATTTTTGGTGTCCGTGGGTTTGTCTGCTCTGGACATCGCCTAAGTAAAAGCATACAATGTAGTAGCCTTCCTTACTGAAGACCCTCAGCACTTGTCTGAAACTGCAAATAGTATGGAATCCTAGATATACCGTTTTGCCTTAAATATCTACACCTATGGTAAAACTTAATTTACAAATTAAATTAGGTGAACTTAAATAAACACTTTGTTGCTTTTGCCAGGATGCTTTTATCTCAGCAACAGAAATGAAAGGAGGACAGGGCAGTACAAGGGATGCTCCTGTCCTTTTTCTTTGCTCTTGAAAAGTCAGAAGGCAGAGTAGGAGATTTAACAAGTGTTAGTCATGATTGTCTCACAGATGCATGCATGTTATGATGGTATTCTTTCTGTTTTCTTTTTTCCCTGTCATGTTCTAGCTCTTCTCTGTTTTCTCTGCAAGAGCATCATTTCCATGCACTGCATTAAATTATATTCTGTGTTTCCTTTTCCAGGCATTTCTAAGATGTACACTGATATTATCAGAGGAGAGTCACTGATCATTTGTAGTTTCACATGCATTTTCTTAGGGATTTTTCGGGGCCATACAACTAATGTTGCCATGTTCAGGGGTAAGATCATTCGTTGTGTTTTGTCTGTATATTTTGTAAAATTATTCTTGTTGAAATGGAAGTGCATTTGTCTTTGTATCTTTCTCTATACATTGCTCTTGGGCCAATAAAGTGACAAGTAGGTAACAAGAAAATAGCTACCATCTTTTCATTTTATTGATCACTAAATACAAAGTGTACATTTTACTGATCAGCAGTATGCAAGCAGGGCTATATGGGAGGGCTGGAAAGAGAAGAGGGAAAGAGGAAACGATGTGATTTTATAATCTCCAAACATGAAAGAAATAACTATATTAATATTCAAAAGAACCCATTTCCTCTCACTCAGCATGCATGCACACATACACAATTGCATCGTTTGGCTCAGGTTAGCTCTAGAGCTAGGATGACTATGTTTCTCAGTCAGTGGATGTTAAGAATTGAGTTGGTCCTAGATTTGAGGGCGGAAGCAGACTGTTAATGCAGCCTTGGTAAGACAGTCCTAAGAATGACAGGAGCCAGATTTGTGTGGCTAATGATCACTGGGATGTGCAGTGTGGTCCCTCGAGAGGTTCCTAGACGCTTTACTGGTAGCTAGAGTAGAAAGGGGAAAATCAAAATCATAGCGTGAAGGAGAAAAGTGACCTCCTGGTATATATTTGTGATAGCTGCAAAAGGAGGGTGAGGAGGACTGAAAGCAGAAATAAATGTTGGTGGAAAAGGAGACATTTGTAGTGTTTCTCAGATAAGGAGCTAGAGGAATTTGGGAGGATAATTTTATATGTATTTTTTTAAAAATCAAATACTTGCTGGTTGTAGAAATGGACACCAGCAAGCACATTCATATATATATATGTATATATATGTGTGTATTCATATATATATATATATGTATATATATGTGTATATATATATATATATATATATATATATATATATATGAATGCTCTATCTGCTTGTACCTCTGATGCCAGAGGGCAGCAGATCACATTATAGAGGATTGGGAGCTACCATGTGGTTGCTGGGAATTGAACTCTGGAAGAGCAGCTAGCGCTCTTAACTGCTGAGCCATCTCTCCAGCCCAGGAGGGTAATTTAATTTTTTTTAATTTTAAAAATGATTTGTTAGCATATATTAATTATGTAATGGGTTTCATTATGTTTTCATTTATGTACATAATGTATTTCAATTATATTCATCCTTGCTATTCTCTCTGTCTCTTTCCCCGCTCTCATTCATTCTCTTTTTCAACTAGCTCCTTCTATTTAATGTCTTTTTGTGTGTGTGTGAGACCCAAGGAGTTTCATTAGGATTGTATACAGGAGTGTGGGTGGGAGTTAGTTTACATCCCTGGAGAAACCAACCTTAAGAAGTTGACTGAACGGGTAGGATACTCCAGGGAGCCTCTTTTTTCATACTGTTGCTGGGCGCTTGGCCTGCTGAAGAACAGGCTCCTTGTTCACAAACCTCAAGAGCAAACCAAGTGCTCTGTCAGTGAAAAACAAACACCCCAGACGTTTAACCTAAGTTTTTCTTTCTCACGTTCTCTCTCTCTCTTTTTAGAGTTACATGTAATCATCGGACTCAGCTTTGATATTTTTGGAAGCACAATATGCGGATATTGCTGTACGAGAGTCATTCAGATTATATTGACCGACCTTTTTAGCAACACACTGACTAACGTTGTTCTCTGTTTTTCACTGGTGTACATGACTTTCTACCTTGGTAAGGCAAACAAACGCGAAAACTACCCCCCTGCCGGAGAGCCTATGAGTCTTGGTTTTGCCCTGGTGCTTACTCCAGATACATTTTCACATCTCCTCTTTGTGGTCTCCCTTCGTGCTTTGTCACATCACCTCTCTGTCATCTCTAGTTCTCTGTGCTGGTCTCTTCATTGAACTCCATGCCCCTTCTCCTCTGCACGCCTGCGTCTGGGTATGCTCTCACCTCTTTGTACTCTATTCCCTAACCCTGTAGGTAAGTTCCTGGCAATGCCCTAGAAGTGGGATCAGTATGGAATTGCTTTTGTCAAGACTGTTGAGCAGCTCTCCCGTAAAACGGGAAGGTTGGCAGAGAAGTTCCCAGCTTGGTTCCCAGAGGTCTTTCCCAGCTCGACAGCCTTCACTTAGTAAGCAGAGAAGGCTGTTGAAAGGGCGATCTTGAATCTGGAAGGCGGGAAGGGAAGGGGGGTGGAGATCAGGGGTGCTTCTGTCCGAAGAGAAGCTGCGGGTGGGATAATTGCAGGAGTAATGGTACCCAGCCCCGGTGGGCCTTCAGTTAGTTCAGTCCTGTAAAATTGGGACTTGAGGTGTTCCAGTTCCTGGGAGCCTCAGTACTGTCTGACCGCACGTCATCTCAAACAGCCAATGAAGATTCAGCTTTACACCGCTAGTGACGGAAAGGCATTGTTTTTCCGACGGATATGTCGCCACCTAGTGGTTGCTCACTGCCCTGAGCCAGTTAAACTAGAGAAAACGCTCACGTTCACAGAAGGTTCATTTCCTTGAGCCTTATTTCTTTTCACCTCTGTGAAAGTTTTGAGGTCCCATTCAGTCTTTGCATCTCCCCACCAGGCTGTGAGCCTCTTGAGTATGAGTGGGGCTCATAGTCGTGACTGAACGAACCAACATTCCGTCTCAAAGCGTTTTCAGGTAGGCAGATTCCAGGTGTACTCCATCAATCAGCGACGTTGGAAAAATACTTAGCCTCTCTAAGCTTGCCTCCTCATCTGTACAAACCGTCTATCAATACCTCATTTGTATGGGGCACTGCAGGCATTAATGACGTGTGTGGTGGGGCGGGCTGTGCTTGTGTGCTGGAGAGAGCCTCAGGGCTAGCAAGTGCTCAGTATGCTCCTCTCCTCCCACCTCCTTTTGAGTGACATTGTTCGTGGTGCCTTCATACCACGCATCTCAAGGCTTTCTCCCCTGCCCCAGAGATTTGTTTCTGAGTCTTTGCCAGCTCACCACTGGGTTCAAGACAGGGTGGCTCATAGATGCTAGTTCCCTTGCTCTTTCTTCTAGGAATGGAGGCGTTTCCGGCCAATGCTTGGTGCTCGGTTAAACAGAGTCAATGAACGAGAGCGGCCAGACTGGGTTGCAAAAAGCACTAGAGTCACATTTTCACATTGGAAGATTCCCAGTCCCAACGCACAAGTTTTCAAATTGGGATGGGTTGTCACATAATTTACGGTGCAGGTTCCTTATTTTTATTTAGCTACGTAACCGGAATGTTTGATCAGTTCAGCTCAAGTCACTGAAACAAAAACATCTGATAAAAATGTGTTTTAAACTCAGCATGATATATATATATATATATATATATATATATATATATATATATATA